>NC_077240.1:33232500-33452500 GCF_947179165.1 Solanum dulcamara | reverse complement strand
GGTACTATAACCCCTCTAGTAGGTAAGTCAACCCACAACCCAAAAATGCAAGTAATTGGTCTAAGGGTAGAAAATATACTATAATAAAAAAATCATAAAAAAGACATGAGATAAAGCAGAAGCAAGACAATATATATATATATCAAGGATCTCTCTCAAAACCTAAAAGTCATAATTACAGAGCTAATACAAAATGAATACAAGTCTCAAAAGTGGATCACAAAAACAAAGACTTGTCTCAAAAAGCCAAAGACTAGCCAACTATATAAAGATGGAGACAAGTAAATCCAAGATCCCATGAGCTCACCATCATCTCCGAAGTTTGACTACTGTAGACTCGAATCAACGCTGGTAACTGGTGCTCATACCTGCATCACAAAAATAGATATACAGTGTAGTATGAGAACCAAACTAATAAATACTCAGTAGGTATCATAGACCAACTGAGCTTGAAAAGTAAAAGCAATATGATAAATCGGAATAACACAGAACAGAGGTAAAGGAGCGAAATTCTAAATCGGAATGCACATGAATGTAGAAAAGAACTAAACTAAAGTAACTATAATCGAACTACACCTAACTGAACCCCATAATCTCAGTACCATCGTGCACAAATTTAAGTAAAAATCCAACGGATCCCATAAGCCCGACGGGTACATAAAATAAAACTACTAAGAGTAGAATCTAGTGAATCAAGTGCCAGAAGGGGCGTGTCCCGGACCTCGGACCGCGAATAGACATCTAAAGACCCAATAGTATTCGATGACTAGGTATCAGCTTCGTAAAGGATAACGTACCATCAGAATTGGAAAGTACAGAGCTCGGACCTCAAACTGCGGATGAAACCATCCATGAGAACCAATAACAGGCTACTGAAAATGCCATATCAACTGACATCACTAGAATCACTATGGAATGACTTCCATAACAAGGTAATCAATACCATACTCCAAGCTCAAGACGAATTCAATCTCAACTGTCAAAAGAGGCTCGATATATCAATCGTAGATCACTTAGGTCGTAGAAAGAGGGGGTTATGGATAAAACGTTCATCAGAGCTGAGTTATAGCCTAACTAAGGCTCAGTCTATCAGAACTAAGTATGCTACAACAGTTTACAAGAAGCAAAGTTGTCTGAGCGACATTGGTGAGATTTCAAGGCCTAACAGCTCCAAAATGTGCAAATCCAAGGAAAGAACTAGTCTATACCTAGACTAAGGTCAAACATGCTCTCAACATCAACAAAAATAAGGATAATCTAAGACAAAAGGTAATAATGATTGTTAAGCAAGTACAACATGCTCAAAAATTCCCGAAAGCACCCGAAATCAGCCCAAAACATGATTTCTAAGTAGCTAAGCATGATCATGAACCTAACCAATCCAAATTCCAATTAACCAAAATGAATTCACATTTTTGATTTTAATCTAAATTAAGGAAAACCATAGTCTACCTCAAAGCAGACCCCACGTACCCCAAAATCACGATTCATGAGTTTTCTTTAAATAGCCTCCAAACGCTGCCATGCTATCCAAAATAGTTTCACAATATCAATACGGTCGCTTCGACACTAAAAACACTTATGACGAAGACAAACCAATTTTGGAGTCTAAAATGGAAATATAGGACATGCGTCGAAATTTTGAAATTCTCCATCAAAAGCTCCTAATTAGCTCTCCAAACCTGTATCCCAAAATAAAATGCAATTCGGGGCTCAAAATAGCCCACACAATCAATATACACAAAAATCACCAAGAAAAACTAACAGAGAAAGGTTGGTAGCCCCTTTGGGGCCAAAATTACCTCAAACGAGGGTTCCCCCAACAGTCCCTGATCACTCTAAAACATAGCCACACAAATTCCAAATACCTAGGACTTTGAATCACCAAATTCAGAGCTAAGATGAGTGAGAAAACACACTTTGAAATTTCCTTGGAAAAGCTAATCGTGTTTGGTCTTTCAAATAAAAGACCAGGCGAAAGTGTTTTTTGCATTCGTGAGAGATAAGGTTGTGATCGCGACCCTCAAGTAAAATGACCATCTCAATTGCGGTGGTCAAACCTCGCGATTACAATGGCCAAATTTGGTCAACATCCATATAACACTCACCGCAAGTGCGGCCAGGGGCCTATGCGATCGCGATGGCCTTGGTATATTACCTTCCGCGATCGTGGAGGCTTCGCCGCTAGTGCGATGAATGGATGCACCTATACCAGATGTTGGTGCATCAGATAGAACACCAAGTATTAAAAATATCTAATGGGGTGTTTGAGATTCGTTCGAAATCACATGCATACAAATAAACCATGCTACTCATCCAAGTTCAAGGTTCCGGACTCAACGGTGAAGTTAAAATTTCTAACAGAGGTCGTCTAAACAAAAAGTCGATCCCATGCCCTTTTTAGTCGATTTCAACAAGGGGCTCAGAATTAGACTAAAAGATTTAGGAAGCATACAAAGGGTCATTTCAAACCAAACTTGACATTCCAGATCTAATCGCACTATCAAAATTCTCATTTGAGCATATTTTCCAAGAAGGTTGACCAAGGTCAAACTTAGGCCAAAGCTTAAAGCTAAAATGTCTAATGGCTCAAACTCGCACCAAAAGCCTCGAGACTCGAGTCAACCATGTCACTAGCCTAAAATGAACCTTCTAAAGATGATATGATCATCAGAATTCCCACTAAGGTTGTTTACCTGATGTTTGACCGAAGACAATCATTCAAGTTTCAAAAGTTGCAAACCACATAAATTGGCATAAATCCCAAATGAACAGCCATGCGATCGAAAAATTAGTTCCTGCAAGTCATAAATGACTTGGGTTGCTACAGGAAAATCTAAACAACGTAAAAAAGGTATTTACACAAAATGACCAGTAGAGTTTTTACAACATCCACAACTAAAAAGGCCTTTCGTCTGCGAAAATAAGAGTCAAGAAGTACTTAAAGGCTCAAATAATCCAGGGAACTGCTCTCGTATCTCCTTCTCGATCTCCCAGGTGTCCTCTTCGACTGGACAATGCCTTAAATAGACCTTAACAATAGGAATTGCTCTAGAACACAAGTGTCACACATCTCTGGCTAGAATAGGAACTGGATCCTGCATAAAGGTCAGATGACCATCCAACTCAATCAAATCATACCGAAACATATAAGACTTATCTGCAACATACCGGCGCAACATCAAAAAATGGAAAATTGGATGGATAGCTGAAAATCTTAGAGGTAGGGCCAACTCATAAATGAGATCTCCAATTATTCTAAAGATCTCAAAAGGCCCTATATACCTAGGTTTAAGCTTGCCCCATCTCCCAAATCTTATCACTCTCTTCATAGCCGATACTCAGAGGAATACACGATCACTAACTGAAAATCTCGAAGGTCGACACTTATGATCAACATAACTCTAGTGCCTACTCTGAGTTGTCTCGAGCCTATCTTGAATCACCTTCACATAATCTAAGCTGTCCTGAAGTAAGTCTGTACCACGCGACCTAGGCTCTGAAGACTCAAATGTAGACAGCGGAGAGAGACAATACTTACCATATAAATCCTCGAATGAGGCCATCTGAATACTAGAGTGGTAGCTGTTTTTGTACACAAACTCTGCCAAAGACAAGAACTGGTCCTACTGAACTCCAAAATCCAAATCACAGGCTGCAACATATCTTTAAGAACCTAAATAGTATGTTTTAACTAGTCACCGATATATGGGTGAAAATCTTTTCTAAGTTCAACAAGGGTGCTAAAATCCTCTTGAAAAGTCCTCTAAAAGCTGGATATGAACTGTGAAACCCCAGTCTGAGATGATAGATACGGGCACACCATGAAGACGAACCACTTCCTAAATATAGATACGAGCCAATCTCTTAGCACTGAATGAAGATTGAGTAGGAAGGAAGTGTGCTGACTTAGTTAATCGATCAATGATGACCCAAATATTTTCAACACATCTAGAAGTCCAAGGCAAACCCACAATAAAGTCCATGGTGACACGATCCCACTTCCACTTTGGAATGAGTAATCTATGAAACTCACCACTAGGCCTCAAATTCTCGGCCACGTATTGGCAACACAAATAATAAGACACATAGTATAAAATATCTATCCTCATACCACTCCACTAGTAGTGCTGCCTCAGGTCATGATACATCTTAGCGGTGCCCAGATGGATGGAATACCTAAAATCATGGGTCTTACTAAGGATCAACTGAATCAAACCTGTAACTCTTAATACACAGATACACGCCAAAAAAATCTCAAAAATATCTTTGAATACATGGTAGCCTGACCGGCATCACATCCCAATACTCTATCTTTGAGTGCCACTAAGGAATAATTCTTGAACTGATGACCACAGATCTGATCTAACAGAGATGACTGAACTCCTACAGAGGCTAACACTCATTTGAAATCTGAAATATCAAGTCGAATCATCCTATTAGATAAAGACTGGATGTCTAAAGCCAAAGGCCGCTCCACAGAATAAAGAAAGCTAGACTCCACATACTCACCACCTTTCAGCTCAAGGCGTCCACTACTACATTCGCCTTGCCCGGATGGTAGAGAATAGAGATATTATAGTCCTTTAGGAGTTCAATCCAATGGCATTCCATCAAATTAAGATCCCTAAACTCATAATGTATTGAAGACTCATATGATCAGTGTAGATCTCACAACAAACTATATATAGGTAGTTCCTCCAAATCTTAAGTACAAAAACTACTACCGCCAACTCTAAGTCATAAATAGGATAGTTGAACTAGTGCAACTTAAGTTGCCTCGATGCATAAGTAATAACCCGATCTTGCTGCATCAACACACAATCCAAACCAATGTTGGATGCATTATAATATACTTTGAAGCCTTCGCACTCAACAGAAAGAGTCAATATAGGAGCGGTGGTAAGCAACTCCTTGATCTTCTAAATTCTCAACTCACATTCCTCAAACCACTTGAACAGAACATCAAGGTGAGTTAACTCAGTCAAAGGAACTGTAATAATAGAGAAACCCTCCACAAACCATCTGTAGTATCCTACTAGTCCAATGAAACTCTAAATCTCAGTAAAATAAATAGGCCTAACCTAGTATCGAGTAGCCTCAATCTTCACTGGATCTACCATGATACCATCTTTGGACACCACTTTCCCTAAGTATGCTACATACTTAAGCTAAAACTCACACTTTGAGAACTTGGCATAAAGTCGTTGATCTCTCAAAGTCTGGAGTATTATCCTTAAATTCTGCTCATGCTCACTCTAGCTCCACGAGTATATCAATATGTCATCAATGAAGATTATGACTAAGGAATCAAGGTATGGCATGAATACACGAGTCATTAAATCCATAAAAGCAGTAGGGGCATTAGTCAATCTAAAAGATATCACTAGGAACTCATAGTGGTCATAACAAAACCTAAAGGCGGTCTCAAGGATGTACTGCCCTAATCCTCAACTGTTGGTAACCATATCTCAATTCAATATTAAAAAACACTGAGGCACCCTAAATCTGATTAAATATGTCATCAATGCAAGGCATGGGGTAACAATTCTTCACTATCACTTTGTTTAGCTAGGCGTAGTCAATGCACATCCTCATAGTCTCATCCTTCTTATTCATAAACAAAATAGGAGCACCCCACTATAATATACTCAGTTAAATAAACCCCTTTCCTAAGAGGTTCTCAAGTTGAACACTGAGCTTCTTGAGATCTGTAGGGCCATCTAATAAGGTGGAATAGAAATAGGATGGGTGCCTAGCTCAAAGTCAATGGAAAAATCAACATCACAGTCTGGGGGAATGTTAGGTAGGTATGTGGGAAACACATCCACAAACTCTCAAACAACATGGAATGAATCTACTGAAGGACCTCCGACTAATATCTCGCACATAGGCCAAATAAGCTAGGAAACCGGAAGCAACTAACCATCAATACTGAATAAAAAAGATAAATCCTAGTCGGTGTTCGACTATAAGCACCCTGCCACAACACCGAAAGAATACAAGCATGGCTAAGGTAACGGTCTTAGCATAGCAATCCAAGACTGGTGGTATGGAGATAACCAGTCCATGCCTAGAATAATATCAAAATCTAACATGTCTAGCAATGTATGATCAACCTGAGTATCATATAAGATAGTTACTAAGCAAGATCGAAACACCTAATCCACTACTAAAGACTCACCCATCAGGTTCGAAACCCGCACCGACTCTACTAAATGCTCTGAACTAATACCCAACCAAAAAGCATAATAAATAAATACATACCAAAATATAGAATCCAGATTAAATAAAGCCAAGGCGAGCAGATGCCATAAAAGAATCATACCTGTAATGACATCATCTATTGCCTCAGCCTCCGCCCTCATTGGAGCTGCATAGAAATGGCCTGGGCGTCTAATCTACTACCTGGCTTGCCTCATCGAGATCCACCTTAAACACCCTGTTGGCCTTGATCTTGACCAGTACCTCTAACTGGAGAGAGTACTAGGAAGGGATACCATTGACAGTCCTATCCTGACCACCGCTTCTAACTAGAGGGGTTACCGCTGACACTAGTCTAACTGCAGAAGGAGCTGGTATAACTATCCCTCGACCACCCCTACGGTCCTAATCCTGACCATCATCTCTAATTGAAAGGGGTATGCTGACACTAGTACAGCTGCAGGAAGAGCTGACACGATTATCCCTCAACCACCCCAGCGGTCCTAATCCTGACAACCATCTCTAACTGGAGGGTGTACCGCCAACACTAGTCTAGCTACAAGAGGAGATGTCACAATCATCCCTTGATGGAGGCAATCTCTGGACCATTAGTGTAGTTCACTATAGTCATAACAACCCTAAGAAGAATCACTCGTATGATAACAACCACCATTACCTATAGAAGCTAAATCTGGTCCTCTCTAAATCTGTCCCAAGCTAGGACTATCCTTTCGGTGCTGACCACCCTTTAAAGCATGAGAATTCACCTACATAGGCCAGCTAGATTGACACTGCTCAAAATATTGGTGGGGCTTATCATAAGAGTCCCTACACTTAGATTGGGACCTATTGTAGTGGTCTTAGTGTCGTGCTCTCTTGTCGCTGCCCCCTTGGGCCTCACGACAGATATGCTTTATGGTCCAAGAATGATCAACCACATCTAGGAACAAACAGCCTGTTGAAACCAAAGACTCAATTACAATCCTCAACTGAAATCTCAATCTTCATATAAAAAAACACTCTCCTCCTTAGTGGGTAGTATCATAGTGGCATAGCAAAAAAGCTTATGAAACCTCACCTCATACTCCAAAACAGCAATAGAGCCCAGGTCCAACCTCGAGAACTGATCCTAGAGCCTATCTCAGATGATCCATGGAATGAACCTAGATAAGAAGGCCTCTAAAAACTCATCCCAAGATATCATAGACGACCCAACTAGCTTGGTCCCTAAGTACGAGTGCCACAACTGCATGGCTAGCCCACGAAATTGGTAAGCGATGAAGCCAAATCTTCTCCACTCCCCAAGATCCAAGGACACTAGCTGCTCTCGACAGGTAGTGAAAAACTCATAGGTGTCCTCTTCAGTATCCCAAGTAAATAGTGGAGGAGATAGTCTCAAGAAGATCCCGAGTATCTTTTTCCCTTCTAGTAGCATAACCTCAACCATGCCAACTGGCTAGGTGGAAATGGGTATTAATGATGGCTAAACTTGAGGTGTTGGTATTGTAGGCTGACCCTGCAGTGCTGGAGCAACTAGAGCTGGGGCCTGCTGCATACCCCCTAGTACTTTTCATATCTGGGCAAACATCAACTTATGGTATGGATTTGTAGTTGGTACGAGTAGTGGTTGGGCTGGTCCCAACCCCACCGGCTGAGGAGTAATAGGAACTACCTAAGGCTTCGTCACTGGCTCTAGAGTCCTCTATCTAACTCGGGCTGGTGCTGCAACCCTTGCACGACCTCAGGGTTGGCCTCTACCCCTATCTAGGCTCTGTATGCAGGCCCGAGTGCATCACCCCCGACAGTCGTACCACACGTGTGAGTCATCCTGCGAAGGAGACAAACAAATGAGATTTCAAGGAACTAATAAGACACACATTGCACGAAATGATACAAAAGAGGTATTCTTTCTAGCAACACTTTTTAGCCTCCCGAAGATAGCATACGGACGTCTCCACCCCTATTCGCAAAATTCTACTAGGAGTTAGCTTTGGACGACTGAGTTTGATTAATCAGGGGTCTGATACTAACTTGTCGGGGCCCGATTCTTTGAGTCATAATGGCACCTACTATAACCCCTCTTGTAGGTAAGCCAACTCGCAACCCAGAATAACAAGTAATGGGTGTAAGGGTAGAAACTATACAAGAATAAACAATTCAAACGAAAGATAGACGATAAAGTAGAAGCAAGCCAAAATATATATAGAAATCAAGGATCCCTCCCAAGACTTGGAAGTCACAAGTATAGAGCTACTACAAAACAAATACAAGTCCTAAAAGTGGACCACAGAAACAAAGACTTGTCTAAAAAAGAAAAACATTAGTCAATGATATACAGATGGAGATATGTAAATCCACGATGCCATATGCTCACTCGCATCTCCGAAGTCAGACTATTACAGACTCAAATCAACACTGGTAACTCGTGTTCGAACCTACATCATGAAAATAGATGAAAAGTGTAGTATGAGTGCCCAAACAATAGGTACTCAGTAGGCATTATAATTCAAATGAGCTTGAAAAGTAAAAGTAATGTGAAGATTAGGAATAACACAAAAACAGAGGTCAAGGAGCGAAATTCTAAATAGGAATGCACACAAGTGTAAGAAAGAACTAAACTAAAATAACTATAATAAAACTACACCTAATTGGATCCCTATAAATCAGAAGATGCACTCGTGTGCAAGTTTAAGTAAATATCCAAATAGATTCGCATTAGCTCGACCGGTAAACAAAGTAACTTTAACTACTAAGAACAGAATTTGGGGAATCAAGAGCCGCGTAGCCCGAACCTCGAACTGTGAAGAGGACCTTAAAAGAACCAATAATACTTGACCATTAGATATCGACTCTTTAGAGGATAACGAGCCATTAAAATTGAAAAGTACACAACTCGGACCTCGAATTGCATATGAAACCTCTCATGAGAACCAATAACAAACTTATAAAAATGTCATATTAACCGACATCACTAGAATCATTGTGGAATAACGTCCATACCAAGGTAATCAATATCATACTCTAAGCTTAATCCAAATTCAATCTCAATAGGCCGTACAAAGAGGGGCTTTATGGATAAAATGGTCATCAGAAGTGAGTTACCTCCTAGCTAAGGCTTAGTCTATCAGACTCAAGTTTGCTACATCAGTTTACAAAAAGCAAAGTCATCTGAAGCGACATCGAAGAGATTCTAAGGCCTATTGGCTCCAAAATGCACTAATCTAAGGCAAGGACTAGTCTATACCTAGACTAAGGCCAAACATGATATCAATTAGAGATGTCAAAATGGGTTGACGTAACCCAACCCAACTATAAAGGGCTAGCGAGTTAAATGGGTTAGAAAGGGCTGGCCCTTTTAACTATAGAGCCAATAAAATAGCAACTCAACCCATCCCTAAGCGGGTTGTGGGTTGGGTTCAAAATATGGACAATATTGACCTTTTAGAAAAACTATCAAACATTGATCAACACAACACCAATACGTCAAAAATTCAATTATCGATATATTCCACACAGTTTAGTGGAATACTTACAAAATAATAGAATATGCAGGATACAACAGTTAACAATTATAAGATTCATCATAACAATATACATTACATTATTATTTTTGCACAAACTAGACAAGAAAAGAGAAACGAGAAATTAGGTATAAATACAAAAGTAAAAGATGTCAAAGATTCATAGTTATAATAACTTCAATTGCCTAGTTGCTGAAGATTTGGCAAAATAAAATACTACATAAAATATATATAATAAATGTTTTAAAATTTCATGACCCACGGGCCAACCACTTAGGCTCACGGGTTGAGCGCATGAGGCTAGCGGGACAAATAAGGTTGGGCTACAAAGCCTCATACCTAAATGGGCTGAAAAAAATTAGCCCAACCCTACATAATTCTAGGGTTGGTCTGGGATGGCCTCACGGTCCAAGCTTATTTTGACAACTCTACTCTCAACATCAATAGAAAATAAGGATAATCTAAGCCACAAGGTAAGGATGATCGCTAAACAAGTACAACATATGCACAAATTCTCGAAAGCAACCAAAATAAGCCTAAAATATGATTTTTAAGTAGGTAAGAATGATCATGAACCTAACCAATCCAAATTCCAATTAATCAAAATAAATTCACATTCTCGAGCTCAATCTATAAAAAGTAAAATCATAGCCTACCTCAAAGTAGATTGTGTGCGCTCCAAAATCATGATTTTGGAGTTTTCCTCTTTGAAAGGCCTCCAAATACTGTCATGCCATCAAAAATAGCTTCACATTGTCAATACGGTCATTTTGACTCTAAATTACTTATAATAAAGAGATACCAATTTTGGAGTCTAAAACGAGAATGTAGGACCCACACCAGAAATTTTGGAATTCTTGTCAAAAGGTCCTAATTAGCTCCCCAAAAATATGACCCAAAATGGAATGCAATTCAGGGCTCGGCACAACCTACACAACCGAAATGCATAAAATCACCAAAAAGAACTGAAAGAGAAGGGCTAGCAAACCTTTCGGGGCAAAATTACCTCAAAAGAGTGTCCCCCCAATAGTCTGTGGTCCCTCTAATGCGCAATCACACAAATTCTGAACACTCAGGACTTTAAGTCACCTAATTCAAAGCTAAGACAATGGAGAAAACACACTCTGAAATTTTCTTAGAAGAGTTGATCGCGTCTGGTATTTTAAATAAAAGACCAGACGAACTTATTCTTCACGTTCGCGGGAGACAGGTTCGCGAAAAATAACCATCACGATCACAATGGTCAAACCTTCTGATCTTAATGATCAAATTTGGTCATTCCCCGTAAAACATTAATTGTGATAGCGATTGGGGTCCTACGTGATCATGATGGAATAGGTACAATACCCTTTGCAATCATGGAGGTTTCATCACGACCGTGATGAAGAGATGCACCTAAAAAAGATGTTGGTGTATCATCTAGAACACTTTTCAAGCCCCGAGAGGGTACCGTAGGTGTGGCTGGCACTCGAAGACTATTGTTGGTCCCCAAGTGAACCACTTGGTCCAATCACACATTCATTCATTCAGCGAAAGACTTAAACAACAGAAAATGAGACAATCAAGTGGGCTATGAAAATCAGCAACTCAAGAAATAATAACATATTTAAGACAAGTCTCAACACAACTCCATGCCAAAGAATAGCTTTGAAAACCAAAACAATAACCCAACACTATCATTACCTGTCTATGAAGTCTCTATCACTATCCAAAAGATGTCAATGATAAGTCCATGGCTACCCAAAAGAAAATATCAAAAGTAAAACAAAATAATATAATTCCTCCGAAGGCAAGGAGGTCTCACTACTATCAGGAAAGGATGATAGATTTTCGAAGGAGTGCGTGTTGATGATCTCTAGTATCTGTATTTGCATCATGAAATAATGCAGGTCAAAAGACGTCAGTACATGAAATGTACAAGTATGTAAAATAGAAAAAAAGAAATGCGATCAACAGACTCAACATCAATCAACTCATCTTAAGGGACTCAACTCCACAAACAATCGACTAAATAAGGAATGCAAGTTTAAAGTAACGATGCTTGTAAAGAGAAATAGACTCAAAAATATGCGACTCAACCAATCAAACCATTCATTTTAGACTTTTGGGAGTTTCTCTTATCTGATAACCACCACCTATGAGCCGGTGATGTATAAGAGCCGACGTCTTTACCATGTTCATTCAATACTCTGCCACAGTAATGGACAAATCTGCCAATCTTGGATCCACAATCAATCAAATCATGTCCTCTTTTAGGACAAAAGGAAAATATCTATTTTTATGGCTCAATCCTCTCATATGCTGGCTACGTAGTTTATTAAGTTTGAGTTGCTATTTACTCTCACTCAATTAGTTCTCGATACTCCTCTCAAGACTCAATATGCCCATAAGACACAAATCAAATCAAATCAAATTATGCAAATCCTCTCATCTAGTCCCTGAGGACTCTAATCAACTCAATCTCATCTCAATCATCAATTCTTTCATTTAGACTTCTTTTCAAGACTCATTCATGACTCATCAAAACTTTGAATCAACAATCATTTAGACTCCAAAATATTCAAGCTCAAACAATAATAAATGTAGAAACTTCTACTATCCAAATCAAGTTCGACTCATTCTCTTTCAACATTCACAAATCAACCTTTTAGACTCAATCATTGTGTAAAACATTGAAAAATAATACTCAATAAGGGTCATGAGAATGAAGGCATGAACAGGTATCTCAATTACTCAACTTATCGACATTATCAAGACATAATCAAATATATATATATATATGTAAGGACTCCTTAGGATGATAAATATATCAAGAAAACTCAAATCATATGAAAATTCGGACTCAATTCAAGGATAAATTCAACTCAAGAAGATATAAGGAATATGGAAAAACATAGTCCCATATTCTGGTAAGCCTTACATACCTGAAATTCTGATGAATGATCAAAACTCGAAGGGATTGCTCAAGGACCTTGAACCCTATCTTTCTTTCTTTTCTCCAATCGCTTCTCTCAAGAAAATACAAGTTTGAAAGAGATGAAACCCTATTGGGTATGTGAAAGTATTGATATTTGGTTCCTAAATGTGAAGGGTTCAGCTGGGAAAAGACCGAAATGCCCTCTATTTAAATTGAGTCAGGCACTATTCACAGAAGGTCACCACCACCCACAAATCTCACCACAGGTTGTGGAGAGGGTCGTGGTGTGGAGTTGAATTTGAATTAGGAGGGATATGCTTCACGGAGGTCACCATGGTCCGTGGTGGCCACTACGGACCATGAAGCCCATTATGGTCGTCCCTCAGAGTAGGGAGTCTTGGGGGTAAACTCCACGAAAGGGACTATAGTCTGTGGTGCTCACCATGAGCTGTGGTCCCTCTCGTGAACTCCTGTCCTTTTCTACAACCCCCCCTCCACAGACCGTAAATAAAGGTACGGTCAGTGGCAGGTCTCGTAGTCCTTGCTTGATAAACTTTCTAGATCATTTCAGAGTTAGTTTAGGCTAGGAGCTTCTGGGGTGTTACAACACCAAGTGTTCAAAATATCTGATAAGGTGTTCGAGATTCTTTCGTAACCCTATACGCACAAATGACCATGCTAACCCACCAAATTCAATATTTCAAACTCAACAACAAAGTCAAAATTCCAATAGAGGTCATCTCGAAAAAAGTGAGTCACACACCCAAGTATTGTGTTTAGTCAATTTCAACAAGGGGCATCAGGAAGAGCACGAAGGGTCGTTGTAGACAAAACTCGACATCTTGGAAGGTTGACCAATGTCAAATTTAGGCCAAATCTTCAAAACTAAAATGCCTAATTGTACAACCTCACACTAAAAGCCTCGAAACTCAAGTCAACCATGTCATTAACCTAAAATGACCCTTTTGAAGCTAATGGAATTGTCTGAATTCCATTTTGAAGTCGTTTACCTTCTATTTTGATCAAAATCAACCATTCAAGTTTTAAAAGCTCTAAAATACCTAAATGGGTATTAAACTCAAATGTACGACCAGACGATTGAACAGTTAGTACCAACAATTCATACATAATTTGGTGTCACTATATGAATGTTCTAAATAATGAAAAGAAGATATTTACACAAAAATGACCCAAAAAATCATTACATAATTAAACAATGAAAATTACTCAAATCATCATGAGTCACTCATTTTTGTGTATTTTGGAGTGCCTATATCGTAACCTCTCTCAAAAGTTCTCAACCAAGTCTTAGAATAATGTTCCTTTTTTTCATAAGTTCGTAACATTTGTATTATTGTTGGAATGAGCATTGAATTGTGTGCGGATCTATGGGCATCACACCAATTGGAGCCCATTTGGATTGATTGAAAAAAGTAGCTTTTAAGTCAAAAAATAAAAAGTCAAACTAAAATGACTTTTAAGACAAAAATAAAAAGTAAGGAGAGTTCTGCTTTAGATTTTTAACTTTTTAAAAGTCATTATAAACTTATTTTACTTTATTTTTAACTTTTTCAATCACTCTCAAAAGCTAAAAATGACTTAAAAGTAGGTTTGATCTACTTTTAAGTCAATTCAAACTGGCTCTTAGTCATGGCAAATCTAGAAGCTACAACAGATTCATCAAAATTAGAAATATTTTGTTCAAATAGTGTATTTGTGTTAATAAATTCAAAAATTTATACAAATATTAATTTTTGAATTCAATTATTATCAATCCAGATCATCATTATAAAATTTAAAATTCATAAAGTTGAAATTTTAACTTAGCTTCTGACCTTGATAGGACTGATGTACATGATTTGACGTTGTTATTTATTACCAAGCCTACTATTTTGCTGACCGTTGTAAGATGTGAGACGCACCCACCCTCCATATTTGTTATATTTTTGGACCTGGTAGAAGGACCTGGTCCCATGATTAATGCTTGTCAAGGTCAAAAAAGTGAAGTTCCACTCTAAAGAGGAAAAAGCTGCAGAGGTTGGTAGTCATTGCAGCAGAGGTGCATATTAACATTTTGTGTATCGACAAACCAAGGGACCTGATAGACGTTTCTGGTCTCATAAACATAGAATGTCAACGACATAATGGATACCAGCTGTAAAAGTTGTCACTGCCTGCTGTGTAGAGGACATCAAACCTGCTCTGCCAATCATAATGTACTAGGTTATTTTTTTCCATATGTTAATATCCATCCTAGGACAAGAAACAACCAAGTTTTTGTACATCAAGAATATACAAACAAAAACCTTTATTCTCTTATGGAAGAACAACTTCACCAAGGCAGCAAGGGACCTGATAGAGTTGTTCAAAAAATGTCTTTCTTCGTGGATTTATTGTAATATTGTGTTTTATGTTCTAAAATTTTAAGATCAATTCCTATTCTATAAAGGAATCTTGATCATTTCATAATACACTCCTTTTCATCGAGTTCATAGCTAGAGTTAGCTTTGAAGGGTATGTTTGAAATCTATGTCAACTAGAGGTAGTTGGTATAGCAGGCAATAGAGTTATTATTTAGTTTCCGATTTATGGCTAGAGTTAGCTTGATCTGAGTGTTCAAAGTCTATGTCAACTAGATTTAGTTAGAATAGTAGAAAATAGAGGTATTTCTTAGGTTCAAAGTCTTGTAATAGAGTTATTGCAAGCCAAGGGGTGAAGAGGGTTAGTGTCTAGTTACAATGGGTTGTAATAGACTACTTTGGTTTTGCATCTTAGTGAAATTGATTGTAAAATTCTATGTGAAAGGTCTTGGTTTTTCCTCCCTTGAGCAAGGAGGCTTTCCACGTAAACATTTTGTACCATTTTACCTTCTGCACCTAACTTGAATATTTTGTTAACTTATTGTGTTAAGGGACCTGGTCCCCTAACTCGTGTAGTGGGTGCATATATTTCATCAATTATTATCAAAGTAGGTTCTTTCTAAAAGGTTAACACCTAAAAATGATTGATTCTCATGGCTACTCCATCAAATCGTGAAAAAGATTTTGATATGAACTAAATCACCAAAAGGTCTCAAATAATGATAAGAAGGAATGGTGAATTTCAAAGAAGAGGGAATTCAAGCAAGCATGCAAGGGGAAATGAAACCTGCTACAAATGTTAGAAATATGGACATTTCATTAATGTTTGTCCACTCCACAAGAAGGATTGCAAGGAATACATCAAAAACACTCCAGAAAAGGCCTATAAAAGGAACCATGTTCCTAAAAAGAACAAGAAGAAAGAAGTTGAGGACACTTCATTGCTGGTTGTTGAAGATGAGTCTTCAACTTTTGACTCATTATTTGCCCTCATGGTTGCCTTAGAAATTGAAGATGAAAAAGAGATAAACTTTCTTGATGTTAAGAAAAATCTCAAAGATTATTATATGAAGGAATTGGGAGCCTTAGCTATTGTTTTAATTAATGGTTACTGTGAGCTCATTGAAGAAAAAGAGTTCTTAACTGATGTCCTTAATTAGTTTGAAGTTGAAAAACCTTCTATTACAAATAAAATCTTAATTCTTGAAAGAAATTTTTTGTCCTTGTCTACTAAAAGTGAGAGTTTGAATGAAAATCTGAAAAATAACTCTCACAATGGTTCAAACAGAAAGGTAGAAGGTGGTAGGTTAAAGTTTGAACTTGAAGAAAAGCTAAATCAGTACAAACAAAATTTTACTGCCTCTCTTGGCAGAAATAGGGAATTGGAGAGGGACTTAGTCAAGATTAAAGTTGATCTTGAAAAGGTAGTTTGTTGTATAGCCTCTTCAGAGGCTTCAACACATCTAGCAAATATGAGATCTAACATCGGAAAATGTATCAGTTGTCGAAAGATCTATGCATCCTATAGTTCTCATAGTAAGTATGTGTCAAATATTGATAATTGGTTGTGCAATCATTGTGGAAGAAATGGTTATTATAAGAATGCACGTCTTGCTAAAATCTTAGCTGATAAAAAGTTTTAAAAGCATGCTGAGACAACACGAAAATTAAAGGGACCTGGTCTCAAGTCTAAAAGGACCAGGCTATCATTCTGGGAAAGAAGTCTTATTCATCCCTTATCTTTTTTTTAGAAATTAAAACTTGTTTGGGTTCCTAATTATAAAAAGTGATTTTGCATACAGGGTGGAGTGAGAGGAGGCAGTCAAAAGGGTAAAAAAAATTTAAAAAATATTGATGGTGGCTGCTTTAAGCAAATGGCAGAAAAGCTGGAATATTCCTTTCACTCAAAGCTTTTCAAAAGGGAAGTACATCTTTTGGTGATGTCATCTTGGTAGGAAAGAAGTTCAAAAATGTGCATGTGGACCTGGTTTGTGGTTTGTCAAAGACAAAATTCACAGTTTCAAGGGATCTATTACTACTTTCTTGTTCCTTAGAAAGTTGATCAATAAGATGATGATGTTGAATGTGTCATAAGAGAATTGGAAATGTAATCCCATCTCTTCTTTACAAGATAATGATGATGATGAAGGATTTCGTATAAGGTCTTCCGTGATAAAGCTCTTAATTCAAAAAGTGTATGGTGCATGTGCCCAAAAGAAGCAAGTTCATTCTTCTTTCAATCTAAGAAAGTAGTTGGTACATCCAGGACACTTGATCCTTTTTATATGGATCTGTGCGGGCTAATAAAGATTCTTAGTTGAGAAGAGGTAAGAGACCTAGTATAGATATAGTTCCTCCTGGAGATGATATTCAAATAGATGAAAGTGAAAAAATACCTACAAAAGAAAAAAGTTCATTAGTTCTCGAGAGAAATATAGTGTGGTACCTGGTCCACAAGCCCATTGTTAGAACCATCATAGGGACTAGGTTGGGTTGGTGTTCAGGATCAAACTGGATTAATTGAACAACACCACTATAAATAAAGCCAAGCTGGTTGTTCCAATTGTAGGTAAATGGTGTATTTCTATATGGTTACTAGAAGGAGGAGGTGAATGCAAAGTAACCATCAGGTTTTGAAGATCACAATTATTTTATACATGTGTTCAAGCTTGACAAGGCATTAAATGGATTGAAGTAATCTCCAAGGGATTGATAAAGAAAATAATCCTACCAATTAACCAGGTTGTCCCTCAAATAAAAGAAATAAGTCAGCATTGTTGGGCCTCTCGAGTTGCTTCACATGGATTTATGTGGACCTATAAAGGTTCAAAGAAAAGGAGAGACCATGTCAGACCATGAAACAGAATTTAAAAATACAAAGATGAAAACTTTAATGCAGATCATAGGATAAGTCACAACTTCAAAGCCCTCAGAACTCCTCAACAAAATGGCATGGTTGAAAGGAAGAATAGAACCTTGGTCGATGTTACTTGAACCATGAAAATTGATGCTGATATTCCAAAGAATTTATGAGCTAAAGTTGTCAACACTACATGATATGTCTCCAACATGTGCTTAATCAGGTCAATTCTAAAACAAGACTCCTTATAAATTGTTGAACACTTGAGAGCCTAAGTTAAGCAACTTAAAGGCTTTTGGTTGTAAATATTTTCTTTTGAATATTGGTAAGAATGATCTTAGGAAGTTTAATCCTAAGAGTGATGAAGGAGTTTTTGTGGGATATTGATCGACCACCAAAGCTTGCAAGGTCTACAATAAGAGAATATTATGTTTTGAAGAAAGTGTTCATGTCATCTTTGATGAATTGAGAGATATGAAGAAGCAGATGTACCTGGTTCTCAGCAAGATCCCACTGGAATAATTGACTTTTAACTCTCTGAGTCTTTTGTTTAGTGGATGAAGGGACCTGGTATCAGTTAGCCACAATCGTTCACAAGAAGATCAAACCAAAAGCATGGGTCATCTAATTCACTTGATAATTTCACTTCTCCATTAGACTGGGGCATCCAAATCAGGAAGAACTACATCAGTTTGAGAGAAGTAAAGTATGGCATCTGGTCCTAGACCTGCTGACATAATCTTTATTGGAACTAGGTGGCTGTACAAAAACAAGCTTGAGGAGTGTGGTCTTATAACCAAAAACTAGGCAAGACTTGTGGTACAAGGATACAATTAAGAAGAAAGAATTGACTGTGATGAGACCTTTGCACCGATTGCAAGGATGGAAGCAATAAGAATTCTCAATGGGATTCAAATTATTTCAAATGAATGTGAAAAATGCCTTTTCGAATGGGTACTTAAAGGAGGAATCTCATGTCAATCAGCCCTCGAGTTTTGAAAAACATTAATCAACCAAATCATGTGCTAAAAATGGACACTGAAGACCTGATCGTCTCACTTGAAAGATGCTATAAGGATTTTGAGATACTTGTAGGGGACCTAGTCCTATTCTATTTATCCGGTGATTTTGTTTTAACTATGATGATGCAAATTTTGCAAGGGAACTGGTCGATAGAAAGCACCTCAGGAATGACTCATTTTTCTGTAGGTTTCATCCATAATGTTCTGGGGTACAAAGAAGCAAAATTTAGTAGCTCATTTTACAGTTGAGGTAGAGCATGTAGCAGCCCCATAATGTTGTGCTTAGCTCAAATGGATCAAGCAATAACTCAAGAATTTTGAGATAGTCACCAACATTGTCCAACTCTTATGTGACAACACTAGTACATTGAACATGACCAAGAATCTAGTGCATCATAAGAGAACCAAACACATTGATATGAGACATCACTTTTGAGGGACAATGTAGAGAAGGAAAATAATTGCATGAAATTTTGCAAAAATGAAAACCAAGTAGTAAACCTCTTCACAAAGACTCTAAATAGGGATCAATGCAAGAAAATAGGTTGAAGTTGGAGTTGATCAACTTGAATTGACTCACCCGAGTTGATGCTATCAACCCTCTCATTGGCTATGATTAGGGAACATGTACCTTGTTAGTAATGTGTCCTTTGGACTAAATTCAATCTTATACCTTTTGTACATATACACACATGGTGGAATAACTAAGGAAGAAAAGCTGATGGGATAGACTCAAGGCAAGTATCTTTTAAAAGAGTTCAAAAGAGGGATCAGGTCCTTCCTCAAAGGTTAGTATCAAACTTATTGTTGTTTAAAATGCCTTTGAGAACTGTTTAAAAATGCCATGTGTCTTTTCTCACCTCTCTAATTCGTTTTCACATATCTTACAATATCTCAACCATCTTCTTATTTTAATTCATCCTTAGAAAAAAGAACCCATATCTTTTCCAAACCTTAATTTTTGGCTTTTTATTCATGTTGTCTCTTTTCCTTAACTTTTTCCAAGACAACATTCATTCCTTCTAGGTCCCATTAGTTCCTAATTTGGTTGTCTTTGAGTCTCTCCTAGAGACATATCTCCAATCTCAACCTGGTCCCATTCTTACAGGTGTAATCGAATGTATGTTGGAGGGTGTCCCATCAAAAAGGGGAGAAATAGATCAAATATCCTAGCAGCTGAAAAGGAGTTGATAGTTCAGAGTTTGACTCAAATGAGTAAGAATTCTAATGCACAAGGTGATGACTGCAAAGGATGGTAAACATAATTTTGCCTATGATTATTTATTGAACAAGGTCTTTGCCTACTATAAAATAAATTTTAGAAAATGGATTGTAAGGATAGTGAAACAATCTTCTTATTGACCACTCTTATTGAATATGAGTGTGCTAAGGGAAGAATGGATAACAAAGAAAATTCTCATGTATCAAGACTTTGTTGAACAACAATATAGGCTGAAGGCAGATCTGGAGGAGATAATCGTTGCAATGACAAGGTGTGATGATGAAATTGTTAGATTGAAAGCAATCTTGCAGCAAGGCCTGAATCAGGGACCAGTTGTGATGAGACTTTTTAGAAAGAAAATGCTAATTTAAAGGCACAAGTTCATGCCTTAACTGCTGAAAAAAAGAGTCTCATTGTGAAGTGGAGGACCTGACCAAACAATTGTTATATGCTTATGCGACTGAAAATGAGTGCATGATGATGGTTCTCTATTTTCTTCTTCCTCATCCTCCCTCTTCTTAGTCCTTCTATTCTTGCTTTCTATCCTAAGTGTATTTCTTTGATGTCTCTATGGCTATAGCTGATCAGTTTTCTTATGCATTTTTGTTAATGCAATGTTTTTTGATGTTATTCTGATGAACTATGAATGAAAAATTTTCCTCATTGCCTACTATGCTTCTTTTCTTACTCTTACTAGTTCATTCATGTTGGTGTTGCCCAATGGACATGAATTTTCTAAGAGTGCATTTTATTTTACTTGGTTTACTGTTCTAACCTTTTTATGATGCCAAAAGGAGGAAGAAATATTAATGACAAGTAGCCAGTTCGGATCAATGGATCTAGTCCCGTATGATAGGGGAAAGATAATGTCGATAGGGAGAATGGTTTGTCATCATCAAAAAGGAGGAAAATATTGTATTTTGAGTTTTAATGATTCAACAAACTATCATACACCGAATGATGCAAAGATGAATATGGAAGACAAGAGGTACATACTGATAGGGGGAATATGCAAGAAGTGACAATAATCAAAAAGGGAGAACAAACTTGATATAGTTTGTAATCATCAAAAAGGAGGAAAATTTTATATTTGTATTTTGATGATTTAATAAATTATGGACATGGTAGAGGGACCTGGTCCCATGATTAGCGCTTGTCAAGGGCAAGAAAGTGGAGTACAGTTATAAAGCTGCAGAGGTTGATGGGCACTGCAGCAGATGTGCATATTCGCATTTTGTGTATCGACAAACCATGAAAATTGATAGACGAACCTGGTAGCATGAACACGGAATGTCAACGACATAATGGATACCAGCTGTAAAAGCTACCTCTGCATGCTATGCAGAGGACAGTAGACCTGCTATGCCAATCAGAATGCACGAGGTTGTTTTAGTCCATACGTTAATACCCATCCTTGGACAAGAAACAATCAAGTTTTTGCACATCAAGAATATACAAGCAAAAGCCATTATTCTCTCAAAGAAGAACAACTTCACCAAGGCAGCAAGGGACCTAATAGAGTCGTTCAAGAAATGTCTTTCTTTGTTTCTTTGTTGTAATGTTGTGTCTTATGTTCTAACATTGTAAGATCAGTTCCTATGCTATAAAGGAATCTTGATCATTTCATAATACACTCTTTATCATTGAGTTCATAGATAGAATTAGCTTTGAAGGGTATGTTTGAAGTCTACGTCAACTATAGGTAGTTGGTATAGTATGCAATAGAGTTATTGCTTAGTTTTTGAGTCATGGCTAGAGTTAGCTTGATCGGAGTGTTCAAAGTCTTTGTCAACAGAATTAGTTGGGATAGTGGGCAATAGAGGCATTGCTTAGGCTCAAAGTCTTGTAATAGAGGTACTGCAAGCCAAGGGGTGAAGAGGGTTAGTGTCTAGTTACAGTAGGTTGTAATAGACTACTTTGATCTTGCATCTTAGTGAAATTGGTTGTGAAATCCTGTGGGACAGGTTGTGGTTTTTCCTCCCTTGTGCAAAGAGGCTCTCCACGTAAACATTGTATGTCATTTTACCTTCTGCACCTAACTTGAACATTTTGTTAACTGATTGTGTCAAGGACCTGGTTCCCTGACTCGTGTGGTGGACGCATATATTTCATCAAGATCTTTTTTGTTTTATGCCTTGTGGCGTGTTCTTTTCAACACTAGTCCATCAAACCGTTGCTACATAATTTCTCACCGTTCTTAATTAGTCAAATTTAAAAGCTACGAGACATTAAATAAATTTTGGAAGAACATGCATGTTTCTTAATTTTTACATTTGTATATATAATTTGAGAAGAAAGTAATTAGACTAAGATGAATCAACATAACCTCCTTCAAATCCAAATATGTTGATTGTTTTGAGATTCAAAAAGAAAAAAAAAATGACCCCAGCAATATGCATGCAGTGGGAATCATTTGTGTCAGCTTGGTGGAAGATGCAGAGAGGTAAGTTTTAAAAGTCAGTTCATGGTGGTCCTTACTCCTTGATTATTAAATAGGATTGAAATGTCGTCAATGTAACATATACATAACTAAACCCCTTTTATTTAATTGATGTTACAAGACTTTAACACTACAACTTGTAGTCGGTAGACAAAACAGTGTAGTTGATTCTCTAGCAAAACAACTTTAAATTTCTCTATCAATATCATATTTTTTTTACCAAAATGTAACTTACTAGATTATTAGCCTACGGTACTTTTGCCTTTTTTTCGTTTTCAAAACAATTGGGCCATATTCTTGAATAGATATCCAAGATTCAACCTCCGACAAGAATAGCCATTATATAGGAGGAGAAAAAACTAAAGTCTCGTGGACCACCAGAATTGTTGGACTTAATGAACCATTATTTTGTATTATATAAATATATTCTTAATTACTTTGCAGGACAATAATGGCAGGTTGCTATTTATCATTATATGGTACGTAAAACATAACATGTTTTATGGTATGATGGGAATAAAAATCAAATTGGCCATTTGACCACTGTTATTTCAACTGAGGTGCATTTCACACCCGTTCTTCGTCCACTTGACCAGTTCGCTGGACGCCACTATTGTCTCAATTTTATTTATTTTTTAAATTATCTATATTGTTTGTTTCATAACCAACAGTAATTTATAATGAAGATCATCTAGTCATGTTTCTAAAATACAATAACCAAAATAAACAAAACAACAATAACAACATACCCAATGAAATTTCACTAGTGAGGTCTGAAGAAAAAAATAAACAAAACACTAAATAAAATAAAAAAATGTCCAACCCATGTGCCATCATTTCATGCATGCATGAAGGAAAGAAATGCAAAAATGACTAGAAAAAAAAAAGATTTCATAAATAAAATCCATAAAAGAAACAAAGTTTAATAGTGATCGATGATTGTAAAAACTATGCATATGGTTGTATATACATCTTTGATACATAGTTATATATCATAATATAGATGATTATACATTTTTTATACAATATCAATACATTACATATGCATACGACTATTATATATATATATATATATATATATACTAAAAAAAAAAGTAAATTTCTAAAAGCTAAGTTTGAGCTATAATCCTCATTTTCTCCAACCACAATCAAACACCACCATTTATCCTAAACAATCAAACAAGGAATGAGAGAAACTAAAAATAGAAAGAAAAGTTTTTTATACCTTGTTGGAAAAGGGAGGATCGCCGGAGTTGGGGTTGATGGAAGGACGGGCTAGCGAGGCTAGGGGCAGAAAGCCAGAAACAGTGGATCGCCGGAGGAGGGAGGAGGAGAGAAAGAAATCCGATTGTCCACGTAAAAAATCGATGAAAATGGTTGGTTAGTTCGTCTATTTTTAATTAAATGAGTTGTTCTGATCTTGATCAAAAATCGATGAACTAACCGGCCCTGCCCAATAGTTTTTGTTAATCAAAAATAAGAAAAAAAATTATTTTGCTTTTTTTAAAAAAAAAATAATAATTAATAGACCAACTCTGTCCGTTGGTTATTCAGAATTAATTTTCTATTTTATTTATTTTTGTATAAATCAACCTTGTCCATCAATTTATCCATTTCCACCTTGGTATAAATAGTTTAAGCAAAAATTGGCGATAAATAAATGATAGACTGAGTCAGTTATATACAAAAAAAAATAACTTTAAAAAGTTAAAAATAACGAAAAATCGATGAACATGGTTGATTTTTCCTTAATTACTTTAACCAACCATGTATAAAATTTGGAGCAGTTTTTCGTAGTGTCATATTTTATATTTTTAATGGACCCACTCGACACGACTAAAAATTTGAGTTGGTATTAACCCACTGCCTAAGAGCTGAATTAGCCAGCGGAGCTAAACGCATTATAGGGGAATGGAATCTTTCAAACACATGAGAGATAATGTACTATATATAGAATATTCTAACGTATCGACGACTTTAATTAATTAAAATATGTAATTTAACTGTTTAAAGTTGAATTAACTTGAATAATTAGGAAATTAATAGGTAAAGGACAACCATAGAAACACCAATTTGCTCTAATATACAATTCCTCAATGTGTGGAATGACAAGTCAAAACCCTAGATGGTTCAAAGAATAAGAGGAACACCAGTTTGTATTTTTAACTTTAAGCCTGATATTATTTTAGTTAAGCTGTTAGTCTTATATTACTTAATTGATTAATCAATAGTGCTTTGTCGCTAACCTCATCGAGAAACATAAGTGTGTCTTTTCTTTTGATCTGGCATGATTTATAAACGAATCTTTAAGCTATAATTGATTTATAGTTCCGACAACCTTGGATAACTTAAATACGCATTAAACTTATTAAATAAACAAACATGTTATTTTCTAATTGTCAACCCATACTTTGTTATCGAGTAATTTAATAACTATCGAGATTTAGCCAAATGTTCAAAGATGAAAAAAATAATTATGTTTACAAAATTAGTGTAGAATAGAATATACTTAGCCTGACCACCCCCAACAGCTCAACATAATTGGGGCCTGAAGCGAAATTTCATTTAAAGGCCTAAAATTAAAATAAACTTGATATGTATTTATTTTTAAAATTTATTTTTTTAGCTTTCTAGATGCAAATTAATATTTTTTCATACGGATTTTTTTTCTTTCAATTATTAGTTTTAGGTAAGATTTTATCAATTAAACGTTGAAAAACATCGTTTTACTGAGACAATCATTATATGAATTGTTAACATAATTTTATAAGTAATAAGTTGAGAAATTTTAGATAAAAATAAGAGTTATAACCATAGAATTTGATTCAAGAAGTAGTTAACTTGGTATACCTCTACTTTAACATGCTTGTTGTAATGCTTGAAAATCTAAAAAGAAATTAAAAAAGAGACTTTACAATTCACTGGTACTCAATACCTTTCGCCTATTGATTTTTATTTTTGACGGAGTATTACACTATCTTATTAAATATTTGAAGAAAAAGAGTACAAAAGGACAAAATGTAAGAAGGTAAAATAACATTTTCTTGATTTTTTTATTTGAAATGGGATTAAAGAGAATAAAATAACATAAATTTTAAAAAAAATATACTTTTTATCATAAATAATAATTGTTTTCTATGAAAATACTAAAACATAATTTACTCTTGGTAAAAATTTGAGGCTCCCAAAAATTGAGGCCTAAGACAAATGCCTTATTTCTTTAAGCATAGAGTCGACACTGAGCCTGACGAAAAAAAAAACAAATAAAAATGAGTATCGGATCTAATTTATCGATCAACCCCCAAAGATAGTTTATGAGATGATATTGTCCAATACACACCAAAACCGCACTCCACAACTGATGTGGGACAACCCCGCAGCCCCACCCCTCACCCCTCATATTAGATGATTTTCGAAGATGAATTATCGGCACCTTGAACTGTACTATCGAAACTGTGCCTCTGTCAATTAAAGTGTGAACAATATAATATGAGGACCTAATATCTATAAATTAAAAATTAACATAGAACTTACAAAATTTACTCAATCTCAAACACTAGCTAGCAGCTAGCTCATAATTGTGAGTTTACTTGGTTAAAATCAATGCAGTTCTATGATCAAGATTGTGGATTTTAGTTTTTTCCCACAAAACGTTGATGCACAAAATTACCTATAATTTCTTATGTATTGATTAATTAGACTCTTGTCGTTTTATGTACAAAGAGGTCAAAAATGTTGTCCAATCGTGAGCATCTATATATTGAAACTTAAGGTAGATTTAATTAATGTCGTTGGTGGTTCTTTAAAGTTAATATCAATTTTTATTTAAATACTTTAATTAAATTTTATTTATTTTAGACACTTTATGTTAAGCGTTGATGTGTTATTTTAACACTTTTTGCACAATCAACCAAAATATATAATATACGTGTTATACTCGTGAATTATGTATAAAGTAACGAAATCAAATGACGACATTTGTCATTTGTACCCAAAATAATTATTAACTAATGAATTTCAACTAAACTTAAAAAATGGCCAATGAATCCATAACACGTGGAATTTTTGCCAAACTAATTTTTAAAAAAGAGATTTGACCAATTAATTAAAAGAAATTGTAGAACCCCCCTCCCCTCCCCCCTCGCCTGCTGATTGTCTTCTCCGTGATACCCATTTTGCAGAAAAATCTCAAACAATTCCGACAGTTGCTCTTATTCTTCTTTTTTCCTTTTTTTAAAAAAAATTCTTTACCTAAAAATTATTTGTGAATTAAATATATTTTTTAATTACCATTTTTTTTATTTTTTTTAGATCTTGAAATATCATTATCACCTTCTTAACTAGAAAAAATGGAGATCCACCACTGCCGTCACCACTCTCTTTCTCTCCCCCTCCCTCTATTCTACCAAATCAGATTTTATGTAAAATTATTATCAAATCTTTTCAATATTTAAATCTTAAAATGGGTCTATTCCTAAATTTCTAAAACATTTTTTTATTATTTTCCATCATGTTGTTATAACTACGTTCATTCACCGTGGTTGAAGTTTAAGCTTTTGGAGAAATGGTTGCCGAAAAATGAGGAAGAAGAAAAAAAAAATAATTAAAAATTAGGAAAAATAAGTCTTTTACTCGCGGTCAGCGAGTGGATGACACTCACTATGTCATGTAAGCAAAAAGTGTCAAAATGACACAACAGAACTTGACATAAAATGTCTAAAATAAATAAAATCTAATTAAAATATCTAAATAAAAATTAGTGCCAAATTTAAGGAGTCACTGATGAATTTACTCCTTAATTAATCATTTATTTGACTTCAAATGTTACCCTACAAGATAGAAGAATTTGTCTAATGTTAGGTAATGCAACTAGGAAAATCCAGTATAAGGAGACATGCATTAATTTGAGAAAATTGTTATGATGAATAAGAAATTTTCCCAAGACCTTTGACTGAATTCAACCAAAAAAAGAGGAAAACAACAAGAAAAGTTTCATAGTGCTACTCCATTAAAGGACAATGTTTGTTAAAGTTGTCAAGAAGTTCAAATCCTCTATTTCTATTTCTCAGAAAGTGAGTCAAAGGAAGCATAATTCAAAATTTTAATACTCACAAAGAAACAAATAAATATTAGTTATGTCATTTCATGTAATGCCATGGAGTCGTCATATTTCATAGGTTTGATGCATGACGGGCCTTTCAAATTTGTCACAATATTTCATTTAGATACACCAAACTAAGTTATGTTTCAAATAATATCTTAATTTCTTATAAAGTGTTTCAATTAACATTTTCTATTCAAATTTTGAAATTTTCTTTGTTTGTATTCTTATTCGCTAGTTAAGTTAACCAAATAGAATATGTTATCTTCTTTAATTATACCATTTGCCCCAATAAACCATGAAAGTCATGCATTTTCTACTTAAGGTTGATGCATTTAATTAAAGTTGATGTCATATTTTATGTGGTTAATTTAATCACCTAACAGATGAATAAAAACACACACACATTCTTTTCGAAATTTAAATTGAAAGTATCTAATATTTAACCATTTTATTACATAACTTAATTTGAATGTCTAAATCAAGTTTGTGAAATTAGCTATATATTAAGCCTATTTTAATTTACTTACTATCTTTGGAAGAGCTTCGAGGAATTTTCTCGGAGAAAATCATAAAGATCCTTTCGCTATTGCACGTATCACCCATCATCAGCTACAACCAGCCACCTAAAGTTGCATTAAATTTTCACTTTGATGTCGTGTATGTTTCAGATTCTCAAAAAATATACTAATCTGTAAAATTAAAGAGCTATTATATAAAAAAAATCTTTTTAAAATAAACTAAAAAAATAAGATAAAATAAATTGAAATGAAGAGAGTAATTTCATTCAAAATTAATGTTTTTGGTTATAAAATTTTCAAATCCACTTCAGAGTTGAATTTCAAATTTAGAAAAGTGCTACATACCTATTTTCAAGTTCTTAGTAAATTTTAAGTGAAATATTGTCTCCTAATCTTTATAAAGATATAACAAAATGCTATTTCATCTTCGATTATAATTTCATAAAGTCTAAATAAAATAAAATGAAAAATAGGCCACGACCAAACGCCTAAATAATGTACACTCTAGTAGGATTAGTAGCTATTGATTGAATCTAGGACAAAGGCAACAAGGGGACCCCACCATTACTGTGCCGACGCGGTCGGCATTTTCAGATGTCACAATAATATTCTACAACCACGTGGTGGCTTCACATCTATCTGTATGAAATATATATATATATATATATATATATATATATACGATATTTATTTAACATCATTTGTATTTATTTCACACATAATATACTTTTTATTTAAGCTGTGAAGTAGAGTATTTTCACATGAATCTGAGCCCTCTACGATAGATCTGGACTAGATAAAAGTTACCGATCTTTAAAACAATATTTTAAAATCAGTAGATATATGATACTATCACGCCTATTACTTTTTATTCATTTAATTGTATTCGAGTGTGAAGTAACTTGGACATGTGGTATCAACAAAAATATTAAAAGAAGTCTATTTGAAAGGATACGTCCGTCTCAAAAAGCTGATCGGTGCGGTCAACCTCAGAGAGCCTCCGAAGAGACTGAGTGAGATCGTAATCAGGAAGAGGATGAAAGCTAGTGATCCAACGATATGAGGTACTCATGTTCCAATGACGTGGCAAGAAAGGACAAAAAAGATAAATATGCAGATATGATTGTACAATATTCTGATCGATAATAAAGAAATATATATATATATATATATATATATTAGTTGACACCACTATAACATTTCTGTGTGGATAACAATTATTGATCATAGTACTTTACAAACCGTCATTGTTGGGGCTCTACAACTTCATATGATTTTCTTTCGCTTGCTTTATCATCGGAGCTCTAATAACTGAATCTAACAAATTAAATTAAGACGCATGTTCTTGAATCACACAAATTCAACTGCACCCATATTCTCAATAACCAATTTGGCGTCCATGGGATCAAGATAGCTTTGTGTTTGGTTTAACTCATTCCTAATACTAATCATCAGGAAAGATCTAGTGAACCAAAGATATGAAGGTATTCGTGTCTCAATGACGTGGCAACAAAAGATGAAAAAGATGAATATGCCAGATATAATTGTACAAAACTCTAGCCACAATATAAGAATATTAGTTGATATCACTATCGATATTTCCACATGGATAACAATATCCGTTGTATTACTTTTAGGGCTTGAGTGAAGTTTTTCTATTGGTTAATGTATTACTTTTAAAACGTAATAATGGTACTCTCTTCATTTGAAAATTAATGTTATGAGTGATCAATTTATTAAAATAATAATTATTGCCCTCAAATAATTTAAATGAGAAAATAGTAAACATGGAGACAAAATTCTTCTTCTTCTAGCTAGTTAGAATGCCATAAAAAAATAATATTGTTCGGCAATTATCTACTTTGACACAATTACAAAATAAAAAATTTCATAATAATTCAAGGTTATAATTGGAAAAAGACTTTTGTAAAGTTTTAATCCAAACACAAAATTGGGTGAAAAACAAGGAACCAAAGACTTAATAAAAAAATAAATCCTGCATTACTAGCTAATCCCTGCATTACTAATCTTTGTGTTATTAATCTTTGTACCGAACAATACCTTATATTCTTTTGCTCCAAATTTTCATTTTTCAGGAAGTCTTTTGTCTTGTAGCATTTATTTACTATATCATTCTCGGATCTAAATTTCAGAACACTCAAACAATACCGGACTCTAATGATCTTTGGACTCAAGTGATTCGAACTAAGTAACAACTTAATCAAAGTATACTGAATTGGCAGTCTAAGCAGATCAAAGGCATCCTATTTCTGAAAAAAATGTATATTGTCAAGTAATTTCTTATGGAGTAAAAAAATTATATATAAAAATTACCAAAATTTGAATCGATAATCTTAAATATCAATAAGTTCAACAATAAAAAATTTCATAGGTCAAACCCACAAATTTATGTGTTGAATTCGGCTCTATCTAATCCATTGATTGGTTAAAAGCAATGACATTATTTCCACAGTACCTATTTGAAAGTGATGGGCAATTTTTAAGTATTGGCAAACAATATATACTTGGAAAACCAAGTTTGACTATAGAATATATTTTACAGACGTCTCTCTACCATTTGACACAGTACAAAATGTCTCAAAACATTGGGGGTGAAAGCTCTTCAACCAATGAAGGAGGAGTTGGTAGCAGCAGGGAACAAGATCGTTTGTTGCCTATAGCTAACGTTGGTCGCATAATGAAAAATATTCTTCCACCAAATGCTAAAATATCAAAAGAAGCAAAAGAAACAATGCAAGAATGTGTGTCTGAGTTCATTGGATTTGTGACGGGTGAAGCATCGGACAAGTGTCGAAAAGAGCGTCGGAAGACGGTGAACGGCGACGACGTCTGTTGGGCTTTGAGAACATTAGGGTTTGATGATTATAACGGTGCGCTGAAGAGATACTTGCATAGATATAGAGAGAGTGAAGGTGAAAAAGTAAATCAAGAAAGAGTTAGTGATGAACAACAAGCAGGAGGATCTCAACCAAGAAACTATCTTGATTAATTAGGGTTTTTAATTATAATTTTCTTCTTGATTTTATAATTATTTCTTTCCTAATCTTTGCTAATGGAAACATATACAATAAACACATCCATGATTTTCAAAGTCAAGTTTGATTCTCTTTTTTTTCTTCTTTCTAACAATTAAGTTTGATTTCTCTATAGGATCAATTAAAGTTGTACTTTTCTTTTGGGTGTAGATCTTCACTTGATATTATCTGAATATCAACACCTACTGTACTATGAACTACAACAAATGGTTTTCTAGCTCTTTACAATTATTATTTTTAGTTTTATGTTTTTTTTTTCTTATCAGAGATCTTCGTTTCTAGATATAAGAGATCTGAAAAGTCTATTTTCTTCTATTCAAATGGTAAGAGCACAAGAGATCTCATCTCCTCCTGAAGCAGACCAGGTTAGTAGATATCATAGTACTTATAGATTAAACTATGTATTTGATTTGAAGGCACATATTTTCTAAAAAATAATAATTAGTTTTTTTCTGGTAATCAAACATCCAAAAATATTTTATATTAAAAGGAGAAATTAAATGACTTTCTTCCCTTATATTCTCTCCAATAATCTGTTAAATGTGTTCTAAGTTTTAGAAAGTGTTTGATAGCGAAAATATTTTTCTTTCATACCAAACACACCTTATTTCGTCTCAAATCAATTCTTTTAATTTCCATGAAAATTTGCTACTTTATGTCATCGATCTTCATAGGTTTCGTACTCCGTTAACTAATCAATTCGACTAAATCAACAACATCATTTGGGTATATGCCATTGCAAGTGTTGATGAGAACTAATTTGGTCCTTAATTTAAGCTAGCTTTCCCTTTCTTCCTTATTGTGTTTGGTTTGAAGTAGGAATTAGGAAAGGGAAAGAATATAAGAGCAAAAATTATACCCAATGTTTCGATATATTCACATTTCCTTTCGTTTCAATCCTAATTCATCAACATGTTATTTTCAACATTATATTGAGTCCTCATATATAGAGATATAATTCAACCACATCAATTATTCATCAGGAACTTGAAAGGTCATTATCCAAAATTACGTGAAGGAGTAGTTAAGTATGATCCTCCAAAACTGATATATATATTTGAAGAAATGGGAACTTGGCTAATATTAGACTTAGATACTGATATATGAGATATAAAGTTTATTTAAATTAACTATGGACCCCTTGTTAGTGAGACATATATAGGTTGGAGAATTAATATATATCGACATTTATGATCATGTCCTTTGAATGGATCCAAAGAAAAGAAGTTGGATATATATTAACATCATTCATGTGGATCATAGGGTTATTAGGGTTTCCCTAATTTTATATATACTATATAGCCTATAGGTACTTTAATTAATTTGGTCATGACCATTATACTGTTCAACATTTTAATTGGAGAATGGAATCAATTCCCAAGGGATTTACTCAGGGTAAATATGATGTTGATTGGAACATGAAGGAGACAAGGAGGTGGCAGAGACGAGCAAGTCTAGGAATGAAAAACCAATGACAGGAAAGTTAGGAAGATAATGTTTCATTTAATACAATTGATTTTGTAGGACGAGAAAGCTGGTCATTATCCTATATCCAACTATGAAGTTGCTAGCTAGCTAGCCAGCCTATTATTCACTATTTGAACTTTACACGTTTTAAATGTCATTGAAGTGTAAGCGTTGGAGAAGATTTCACATTTTTTGCGCTTTTGCAATTTAAATAGAAAAAAATAATCTTTTTTCTCTAAGATACTAAGTTCGACACAGAGCTACTCTCTTCTCTGTCATCCCCAAGGAACCCGTTGTGGCCTAATCCACCACCATGCCACCGCCTTTGTCGGCCGCCACTCAATCAGTCCCGGTGGTAAACAATCCCCCTTTCCTTTCATCCAACCGATTCCCACCATTACCCATCTCAAACACTTTTGATATATTGACATATCCCAAAGCCCTACTGGATAATAAAGAAGACCTACAACCTCGATAACCAGTGTTGGATAATCGCAATCTATTGGATTTGAAAAATGTTAACACACCATCGTACCTACACAAGAAAATATTGCTCCTATCCCTCTAAGACTGATTAAATTTGTCGATGGTGTCCCAACGGTTAAATGGATAGAAGCAGAAGTCAATCGTATAAATGTATATAATCGAAAAACTTACAATATTTCTCTAATCTTCTACTTATTTTTTTTGTGTATTTCGTGTACACAATTGGAGTATTGGTTTCCATTTGGAACTCATTTTGGCCCAAAAACATGCTCAGGCCAATAGCTATTAGGATCGTCACATTGCTCAAAGTCTCATTAAATAGGAGTTCAATATTCCTAAGCCTTTAATTCCTTTTACTGATTTGATTATATTTTTCTCAATACATTAACTGATTTATGTTTGCATATATCTAAAGTTTAGAACGGTAATTTGATTCCTTGCCTTTTATTTGGAACTATTTATGTGAGGTAACATTATTTATTAATGACTCAATAGCTTGGTACAGATCCTTGGAAGAGTTTTCCTGATTAAGGATGAAGATGTCACGATCCAAGCCTAGGGCCTAGACGTGACACGGTGAGTGAGGAACCCAAAGATACCTCACCCAAGCCTCTTAGTAGTCATTTAGCCTTTCATAGGTAATGACGATAGATAAATAATGGAAAGAAAGGGGAAAGAGGGACTAAGAGGAACATCATAATAAGAAGTGTAATAGTCAAACTTCAACTTACATATGTCCAACAATACCTCTAGCTTTTAGACTTGCCGGGGCCTAAGACAAGTCCTTAGCTATCACGATCCGAACTAGGGCCAAGCCGCGACACGATGATCGGTATGCGAGAGACTCCAACCATAAGTCATCTTAGCATACATCCATACATAAGATAAAGAAACATAGCAAATAAGCAGAAGAAATCAACTCAAGGGAATGGGACTAAAGGAAATGAACTCCATAGATATCCAACCAGACTACATCATAAGTCGTCTATACATGCCTCTAGTCTATTCTTTGATGGGGGCTTAGGACAAACTCCTAGTTCACCCAAACAATAAGAAGAAGTCAAAAATAATAGCAATATGTAAAAAGTCATTGTCCTTGACAAGATGAGGACTCGCCAAATCTTGATATCTAACCAACTCTAGCCACGAATAGAATGGTCGTGAGTGTCGTTGTCCCTACATTATGAGATAATATAGGCAAAATATGCGTTAGTACGTTTGAATGTACTAAGTATGTGAGGTATGCATAAACAAGTAAAGAAACGTAAATAATATACCATAAGATGCATGACCAATCATAATGAACATGAATAAGACTTAAAAGCATTTGAAAACATATGAAACTCATGGTCAATGCATATCATAAACTTCATCATAGAACTCATAGCTTAACTTTATTTTGTGTGGGATAAGACCTTTAACCAACATCTTAAGACCATGCGAGCTATAACATGGAATCCGATAATCTCCACATCGAGAAAGGGGAGGCTACCTTGACAAGGTATACTCTATCATGGTACTCATCTCAACTCAACTCAATTGTGCTATATGTGGATCCACTAGCTAGGCCATGAAGGCAATCCCACGTGGGTAACGTAGTTTGGGACTTTAGGTTGCTACTTAGATTTCCTGGGGTAGCTAATTGTGTTACCAAACCAAACCCCACCTAAAGTTCTCTCGGTGCTTAGTCAATATCTCAACAAAAACTCATTAAAACATGATCATAACATAGTAGGGAAAGATAGTAACTTCTTATTAATCCATCTTTAAAAACATATAAGGACTAGCTCATTAACTTTAGTGATTCGTAAGATTAATTCATAACTTCGGTGAGAATTGTCCTTATCACCATTTTTAATATGATTGTGTGAGAATTGTACTTATCACACCATAATAACTTCTTTGATCTTAACTTTGTTCATCATCATAACTTTCATCATTAAAATCATAATCTCAACTTTAAATCATAGAAACTTTCATTGAAAATCATTAAACTCATGATCATCTCATAAAATCATCCTTAACTTTCATAATCATAACTTGAAAGTACCTTTATGCAAGGGCATTCATAATTCAACTTAAAATCATGCAATTCATACGAGAACATGCTTATAATGATCATTGATAATATCTAAAAAAGAAATTAAATTAGCCCAATGCAATTCATCAAAACTAGGATTCATAATCAATTAAAATTAAAGGAAAGCTTGGGAAAACATTGGGACTCTATGGGTGAAAGAAACCCTTGGATCAATCCCCATATACCTTGACTGAATGCACTTAGAATTGAGAAGAAATCTTTGAAAAATTATGAAACCCTAGCTTTTAGCTCAAAGAAGAAACCTTGAAAGACTGTGTTCTTGCCTTCGTGAAATCTTAGAAGAATGACTTGAATAAGAGGGAAATTTGAAGAACTGAATATATATAAACTTTGAACTTGGCCATAAAAGTGTCTAGGTTCATTAAATCGAACTTTGGAAATGACACAAATTCCCTTCATTAAATTCGAAGTTTGACCCTATGGATATCTTTCTACGAGTCGTCGAAGGACTGACGAGTCGTCTAAGTGACTCATCCTGCAGACTTTAGAAAAGACCTGAAAATCATGTCTCTGAAGTTTGCAAATGGGTCATTTCTACGACCCGTCAACTTGTCTACGGGTCGTAGACTTGGTCCGTTCTGCAGGTCCCAAAACCTGCAACTTTGGGAGCCTCTGATCTTTAGTTACGAATTGTTCCTAATACCCCATAACAACTTCTATGGACCATCTTGTCAAGTCGTAGACCTGACCTTGAGGGACTTCTGAAACTTACCTTCTAAAGTCTATCTATGAGTTGTTTCTATAGGTCGTCTAGGAGTTTACAGATCGTCAACTCGAGTTGTAGGACCTTCCTCTAAGGGTGTCTATGATCAACTACCAAGACTTCTTCTACAACTTGTTTCTACAAGTCGTAGAAACTTCTACGACTCGTAGAGATGATCGTAAACTTGGGTCCAGTCATCATTTTGAAGATTTCTCTTTGGTTTTCAACTTTTTGACTTCTGAGGTCTTACACTAGCTCACCCTCAACCAAACTAGAATGAAATGCTATAATAAATGTCTAAAGATCTCAACACATCATAAGTTAGAATGATAAAGGAGTATTATTCACGAAATATGGGAACTCATCAAAAGTAACCTTCAAGCAAAATCTCAACTAGCCACGTGAAGGAGAACGAGAAGGTACGCCGGTCCCTACATGGTGATAACGTATAGGGAAAAGTATGCATTAGTAATTTTAATGTACTACGTATGTATGCATGCAAAATGATAGAAACATTAAGATATTTATAGAAAAAATACATAAGCGAGTGCATGCATGAGAAATCAAGTAAATAGCGTTTGAAAAATTTATTTGTGGGGAGATGACTATAACTGACATTAAGAACATGTGAGCTATAACATGAAATCCAACGTAACCCCCGACTTTGGAAGGGAAAACTACTTGCCAAGGTAGAACTCCGTCAACATTCATTTCTTTATCATTTACTGACCATTTGTGGATCCATTAGCCTAGCCTACAAGGGCTCCTATGTTGGCACATAGTTAATGAAACAAGAGGTTGCTACTAGAATTCTCTTATTGAACCCCACCTCAAGCCTCATTCGGTGGTAAGTCAAACTCACGGAATAGTATATCATAATAACATAAACATACATATAGTTTGAGACTTCGAATCATGATTCGATAGAATAGATCCTTAAAACCTTTAGTGATTCAAGTGTGCAAGAAATGTCCTTCCGCATAAAGAATCCATTAATTTGGGTGAGAAGGCCTCACACCAACATTCATTCTTTCATTCTTTAATTCTTTCATTCAAAGACTTCCATAATCATAATCATTAGCTTTCATAAATATTTAATTGGAGTCGATAACTTTAAAAATCATATTTTCATGAAAAATAGAGTGAAATTAGGTGGGTTCATGCCAACTCAACTTTCCAACATGTACGTATTTAAAATCATGCAGAAATACCATGTAATTCATCAATTCAAGATCAAGCTTTCAACAACCACCATGAATCTCAAGAACCTTTAGGAACTAAGTAGATAAATACTTGCAATCAATCAATCCATGCATTTGAAGTCACATTACATCAAAATAGACCAATAATCAATCGTTAAATCATGATTCATGCATTAAGTAGAACGTAGATTAAATCCTAAGAAATTCTTACTTGAAATCAAAGACTTAATTTAAAAAAGGAATTTGGGCTCCATGGGTGGAAGAACCCATGGATAAAGAACCACATACCTTGGTGAAGTTAACTTGAGATTGAAAGGAGAACTTGTTCTTGAGGGACCCCAGAAATTAGCTTGTGATGAAGAAGACCTTTAAGAGGAACTTTTGGGAGAGGAGGATAGAGTAAAATTAGGAATAAGGGGTTTGGGAAAACTTGGGGTTATTAGATAGGGAGAATTTGGTCCCAAAATAACCAAAATTCATTGATAAAATATGTGAAAAGACTAAAATACCCTTCTTTAAAATCTGGCCGGAGGACACTACGAGCAGCTTTTTACAAGTCATAAATGGGTCGACGAGTCGTAGAAATGAATCATCCTGCAAAGTGAAAATCCCTGGGCCTCTGAATTTCCCTACAACTCGTCTCTACGAGTCGTAGACTCTTCTACAATTCGTAGAAAGGACTCATCCTGCAGGTTTGAGAAATCCTTGAGGAGTTAGTCTTTGAACTTCCTCTACGACTCATTATGAGCCGTCATTGTGTCTATGGGTCGTAAGACCCATTCGTCCTGTAGGGTATGAAAAATCTGTAAATTTAAGTCTCTGAAGTTTCTCTACGAGTCACTTCTACGACTCGTAATACCTTCTATGAGTCGTAACTTGGCTTGTAGACTCACTTCCTCCCTTAGTCAAATTTCCAACCTCAACATTACTTCTACGAGTAAGTCATACGACTCGTAGAAGCACCTACAACTCGTAGGTTGAGTCGTAGAAGCTCATATTGTCCATTTTCTCGAAATCCTTCCTTTGCTCCAAATATTTGACTTACGGGGTCTTACAGAAGAAGTATTAACTTTTTTTTTAGAATAAGTCAATGTTTTCAATTTACTTGTCAATACCCCACTTAGGCATTTAAGTTGAGAAAAGAGGGAACAATAGAATTTATAGCTTAAAATGCCCAAATATGTTTGAAACTAGCTAAGTTTAAGACCAAAATAATTAGGAAGGATTACACAAATCTCATAATGTAAAGAGCTAATTATATTCTATTCCTACTCTTTCCAAATTATAAAAATCTCTTAAATTTGGTGGAATCCGGATACATTCCAAAACGTCTTAATACATCACGTAAAGTGATGTATCGTGATGTATCCGATCGAGACATCGCGTAAAGTAATATATTCGACCGATACATCGCATAAAGTGATGTATCCGACATCTCGATACATCACGTAAAGTGATGTATTGATCGATACATCACGTAAAGTGTTGATCCGATCGATACATCACATAAAGTGATGTATCCGACGTCCCGATACATCACTTAAAATGATGTATCCGATCGATACATCTCATAAAGTGATGTATTTGAGAATATGAGACAGTAGAGATTTTTATAATTTTTTTAAATAATAGTGAATTTTAAAAAATATGGTAAAATAAGTTGTGTATTTAGGTAATTTTTTCAAATAATTACCTTCAAAAATAGACTTTTAAACAAGAATGGACTTTGGCCCAATGTTTTACATTTCCTATAAAATTAAGGGAAAAGAACACTTATACCCCAAAAGGGAAAGTATTTACCCTTAAATGCTTCATTACTTTCATACCCCATTTTTACTTTAAAATGACATAAGTTTATTTTAAAATTTGGGTGCAGATGTCAGTTCCACCCTATATGATATCAATAGGTTATAAATATACCGACGGAGTATCATACTAGAGAATTTAGCTCAGTAGTATATGATACCAATATGGTATCAATATACCGATAGAGTACCACAAAAAATGTATTTTTTACTAATTTAGGGTTTAATAAATAAGATTGTGACTTTAATATTTTTCTCTTAATTGTTTCATTTTTATTTCTTAAAAAAAGAATTCAATCCTATATGATACTGATGGGTATCAATATACCGACGGAATATCATAGAAATTAAGCTCAATCATATATGATACCGATATGGGATCAATATACCGATGGAGTATCATAGAGGATTAATTCATGATCATAGCAGTGATGCAGATATCATAATGATGTCATGCGCGAAATAAGAAAGAAGAAAGTGAGGTAAGAGGGTAAATAGTTTTGGTCATGGGTCCATTAAGGGTAAGTAGTTTGGGTTGGGTCCAATTTGGGTAAATAGTTTCACGATTTGGTCTATTTTGTGTAGTTTTCCTAAAATTAATAGGGAAAATTAATTATTTTTTTCTAAACTTTCCTAATTTTTTTTTCTAATACTAAACTTAAGTACAATTTTCATATAGGCTCTGAGAGATGCTTAGCAATTTCCCCTCGAATAACTAAGATCATTATCTAGAATCTCACGTATTTTCGCAAATCAAACAGAGTCTATAGTTACATTTAAAAATAATAATTTTTCTAACCTTTTTCTCAAAAATTAGTGGCTACTCCAAACAATTTTTTTTTTCAAAATCAGAAGCACATCAATTTTATGTTCTGAATTGTTTCGACTAGTTCGAAATAGTGGTGCGACAAGAGTTGCTTCAAAACCTCTGTCTTAACATGTTAATGGATAATGGAAATATCAACATGACTAAATGAGTTGGATTATTAACTTTACAAAAGCTATTTGCTTGGACTAAATTATGTACACAGTGACTATGCTTTGATGGGTATATACAAATTTATATTTTCTTTCAATTTAAGATTTACCTATTGATATTTGATTGAATCGTGATTTTGTAGACTAAATGTTTTGTGTTGTTTTTTAAATTATTATCATTGAAGGAAGTTTTGTCTAATTGATTAACGGTGACCATTTTAATTGGTAATAATTTAGATCATTCGTTTCATAGCGGGTTCAGCATAGCTACAACACTTATATTTGCTTTATGCCTTTGTTATCCCTATTTCAATCTCAGTTTATCTTTGATTATTTAATTGAATTGAATTTGTGGATCTAATTTCTAGTTCTTATGTGAAAGATAGCATTTGTTGGTAACAAAATGAACAGTCGTAACTAATATGAAGGATCACATTCCTTCAAACAAATATGATAGTTTTATTTAATATTTGTATACATATCGTATTTAATTAAATTAAAAAGAAATGTATGCAATTTAACTTTAAAATTTTGAAGTTCTTAAATTTAATATATATTGTAGATATATATTTAAAAAATATTAAAAAAAATACTAAATTAGGCTTTCTTTTTTCATACAAAAGAATAAGACTCTCCCATTGAGATTTATATTCCACTTTTAGATGGAAAAAGTAGAAGCTCACGATTGCATATCTCAAATTGAAAATTTGAAAGTTCCTATTCCACGAGATGTCCAATAATTATAAGAATTAAACCTGTGTTCTTACCGAAAATTATTTATAAACTACAATTATTTTGAGATGGCTCTCAACAATGCATAAAATAGAATCTTCAATTTTTTTGAAATAAGACTTACAAATTTAGAAACTACATAAAAAGTACTATAAGTCACAATAGTAAACAATTCAAAATATTTAGAAAGTATTTGAAAAAATTATATCAAAAAAATATTTTGTCTGTTGAAATAGGAACTAAGACAAATAAATTGAAACACAATGGAATAAGATCTTTCCATTCACAACTTAGTGTGACTGATTAAAGTCGTAATGTAGTGGCTTTGGAGTTTTATTAGCCAAATTTATTGTAAGGTCTATCGAAGATGCATGTACATCAAATTGTGCTGCAAATTTCCTCATTTTAGCATTAATGAAATGATTTATAGTTACACAAATATCTCTGACTTATTTTAGACCCTAAGTTTTAAAAATCTTTTTTTCTTAAACTTCGTGCCAAATCAAACTGACTGATATAAATTGGAATAGAGAAAGTATTAGGTGGGAACCCAAAACAAAAATCCGCAGATGGTTCAGCGGCCAAGAAGGCTTCTTCCCTCGATCTAGGATCAACACCCTACGGGCACTTTTTTTAAAAAAGAATGATCACAAATACACTCATCACTTCTTAAGCGATCGTTGGGAACCCATAAGCTTCAAATCATGTATCTGCCTTTGATTGAAATTATGAACATTTACTACCATGGGTGGATTTAAATCTTTACGGGTTAAAGCCAAAACGGTCCGCGCTACAACCACCATATTGCCATTTGTGCAAGGGACCAATATTGTCATTTTCTTGATTTGGCCAAAAAGGCTATAAATATAAATCTTCTAAGTTGACTTTTACATTGAATAATAACGATGACAAGTTGTTGAATAGCATAAACTCTATTTGGCATAGTGGCTGCACCATAATAATGCTCTAAGTCCCAAAAATTGCAATCTAGTGATTGAGAATCAAAGTTGGAACTTCCTCTGAACTTTCCCATTATATTAAAATTTTAAAGTTGGAACCTTCTCTGCGCATTCATCATGAATTATAAGCTCCAAGTCCCAAAAATATCAAAGCACTTCATTAATTCCTCATCATCGATATATCCGTATCACAACATATATTGGAATTAAGCATGAGTAATTTGAAACCCACGTTGAGTTTTGAACAAGGATGGCCTATATTGCAAGAGGAAGCTATCAACACGGTTATCCTCCTTGTTGAAGGACACACTTCCAACCAATTCTCTTCTCAAGATTATATGCATTTATACACGTATCCTATTTTCATACTTTTACTATACTTTTCTGTGCTTTAGAGACTGATTCAGAATTTGAAATTTATGGGTTTCTGCTATGATTTTAAATTAATAATTCAAAATTGTCTATGGCCTAGTATATTAAATGAGTAAAATTTTATGTTTTTGTATTTTTCTGATCTTATCAGTTTGGACTTGTATTCCTAATTGTATTATCCAGAACAGTCTATAACATGTGTAACAACAATCCAGCTGGCCCTGAAGCTCACAAACTATATCTGCAGTATAAGAAAACAATTGAAGATTATGTCTCCTTAAAGGCAAGTGAAACTTTTGAGAGTTTTACATACATGTGTAAACATTAGAATTATATTAGATTTAAATCCGTAAATTAATTTAGATTATATTAAATTCAAGAAAATAGTTCAAATGATGTGGCAATCCAAGTCAAATAAATAATCTATTAAAAGTACATCATGTGTCAAAGTTATGCGGCAATCTAAGTCAAATTAAATGAGCCATTAGAATCATGTCATGTGTCAAAATTATGTGGCAATCCAAGTCAAATAAATGATCCACTAAAATCACACCACGTGTCAAATTTATATGCCAATCCAAGTCAAATTAAATGAGCCAATAGAATCATGTCATGTGCCAAAATTATGTGGCAATCCAAGTCAAATTAAATAAGCCACTAAAATCATGCCACGTGTCGAAGTTATGTGGTAATCTAAGTCAAATTAAATGAGTCACTAGAATAATGCCACGTGTATGTGTGACATGTTTTGACCAATCAAATTAAAGCTCTTCACCAAAAAAATCTGATTGGTCAATTCAAACCAATCAATCAAATCATACTCTCATACCACTCCCTACAACTATAATTAGAGGTCCTCATTATTCTCAGAGGGGGAAGTTTTCAAGAACAAGAAGCAAGAAGAGAGCTCGTAGATCAAAGGCCACAAATTTTCTACAAAACTACAAAGTTCAAGTAATCAAATTCAAGCTTAAGAACGAAGGAAAATATCAAGAAGTTAAAGATCAAGTTACTTGTTCATATTTATTATTCGTCATAACCATACAAGTGTTCATGACGAATAATTCAAATTCAAATTTGAAGACAAATTCAAGATCAAGCTATTCAAGCCCTTGACTCTAAATCAAATTCAAGTTCAACATATTCCATATTATTTGAAGAATCAGAGGATTATCATAGAGATTGTAACACACACTACATTTTGAAATCAAATATTACTCTTTGTTACTCCAATTTTTTAGTCTTGATTATTTATTTTTCTCGGCTCAAAAATTTGTTGTTTATAAATTTGGGCACGCCCAGTGGGACAATCTCTATCTCTCATCTCTTTACATCGATCATTAAACTTCAAGAATACTTAAATAACATCTAAGAAGTTTGACTCCAGGACTATTGTTGCTAAGGCTACTAATTCCAAGTTTTTTTTTGAGTTGGAGAACATACTAGATGCTACTATAGGAAGTTTGAGACCCACCACAAGGAACAGAGCAAACTTGCTAGGACAAAAAGCACTTCAAGTGTCGTCCGTATCAGTTCCTATTTTTGATCTTCCATCTTCAAAGGGGAAAAGATTCTTTATGAATGAATTGGAAGAAGGAGAGAATATAGTTGATATTGTTGAAAGACGTTGGCTCGACTTAGTCCCTTTAACACAATAAATTACACTATTCAAGATGAAGATGATGTCTTGATCACTAGATCTGCCCAGTCACTCCACGTAACTTGTTTCAAACAAATTTTAATTTGAGGGAAAATCCATGCTTTACTCCATCATCCATAACGTCCATCTAAGCGATGATGACTAACGCATCAACTATTGAAGAACAACTAGTGAGTTTGACAAAGGCAATTGAAGGTCTAACAAAATATGTGCAAGATCAGGATAATCGAATTGTCAAATTAACGGACAAAGTTGAAAATATTATGGAGGGGGGCTCAAGTCATGCATCTGGAAAATGTCCCATGATACAAGAAAAGGGAGATTCAGTTACAAAGTAAATAAATATGGGTGATGAGATGCAAGTATCCGCTGAAGGAGGAATTCTCATTCATCAATTAAAGAACTTCATTATGGAAACTATCAAAGATAAGTATGACATGTCTTCAAAGTCATCATTTATATATGCAAAGACATACACTTCAAGAATCGATGTTTTGAAGATGCGTGTAGGTTATCAACCTCCAAAATTTCAACAATTTGATGAAAAGGGAAATCCAAACAACATATTGCCAATTTTGTTAAAACTTGCAATAATGCTGGAACATATGGAGATTATCTAGTCAAACAATTCCTGTGCTCCTTACAAGGAAATATCTTTGACTGGTATACGGATCTCGAGGCTAGCTCTATTGATAGTTGGGAATAACTTGAGCATGAATTTCTCAATCATTTCTATAGTACAAAGCGTACTGTGAGCATGATTGAACTCATAAATATATGTCAATAAAAAGATGAACATGTCATCGAGTTCATCAACCGATGGAGAAATGGAAGCCTCAATTGTAAGGATAGGCTTAGTGAAACTTCCAGAATAGAAATGTGTATTCAAGGAATGCATTAGAGACTTCGTTATATCCTACAGAGTATTAAACCCAAATTATTTGAGGAACTAGCCACATATTCTCATGATATGGAGTTGAGCATGTTTGCAAGCGGAATTGAAGAACCACTTATTTATGAGCCTCGCAAGGGAAAAGACAAAATAGAGGTAAAGAAAGGAGGAAAATCAACACCTAAATTTGGAAATAAGGAGTCGATGAATGTTAATGTCGTGCATTTGAAAGTGGCTACAAATCTATACAAGAATCAATGTGTGAAGACCATGACTTTTCAGAATAACACTAGTAGAAAGTTGACTTTGAAGGAAATACAGGCAAAAGTGTATCCTTTCTTGGACTCAGATGTCCCAGTAATTTTTGAAGAGCTTCTGGCATTAAAACTCTTTGAGCTACGTGAAATGAAGCGTCCAGATGAAGCTGGGAGGACTAATGATCCAAATTATTGCAAATATCATCGTTTGATGGGCTATCCTATTGAAAAGTGTTTTATATTTAAGGAACAGATCATGGACTTGGCCCGTGAAGGAAAAATATTGCTTGAAGACGAGAAGGAGAGTTCAAATCAAGTCTCTGTCACTTTTGGTTCACTCGATCCCATAGTTTTTGCAACTTTGTCAAAATACATGATGGTGGTGATGTCCTAGCCACATCACCACCAAAAATGATTAAATTTGATGAATTCAAACTGATAGATGTTAACGCATCATCACTCATTCCTTTGATGAATAAAGTAATAAAGGAAGATAAACCTCTAGAGGAAAATCAATTTTGCGGTGCTTATATTGATGATGAAGGATGGACTTTAGTCATACGATGAAGATGTTGTAAAACGAGCTTGCAAAGAGAACCAAGTAAGCAAGTGACAAGAGCAAAGATGAAGAAACTACCTAAAACTCAAAGGGTAAAGAAGAATGTGAAGAAGTCGAGAGTTGGGGGGGAATTACTATCAAAAGCAACGTTCTCCGGTGACATTAGAGGAATTCTTGCCAAGTTGGTTTCATAAAAAGATTTCGCATTGTGACACTAAGGCCTCATGTTGTAACATTGATAAAGAAGAGACAACGGGAGAAGACTCATCGTCATCATTACTTCCATCACATGAAGTCCCTATCAAGTCTCACTCAAAAGAAGTGGACACTTGTGATGCAAAGTTTACATTCACTAATGATGATCTTTTATTAGGTGAAGTATTGCATAATCGTCCTTTATATATGGTAGGTTTTGTGCGTGGACATAAAGTAAATAGGATCATAGTGGATGATGGATATGGGGTCAATATTTTCCCTATTCGCACTGTGAAGGAACTTGGAATCTCGATAAATGAACTATCTAAAAGTCGTCTGATGATTCAGGGATTTAACCAAGGCGGAAGAGAGCCAGTAGTGCTATCAAATTAGATATAACGATGGGAGATATGCATTCGAGTGCATGGATGCATATTATTGACTCAAATACCTCGTATAATATCTTGTTAGGAAGGCCATGGATACATGAGAACAAAGTGGTACCATCCACCTACCATCAATGTTTCAAATACTTTGAAGATGGGGTTCAAAAGAAGGTAGTTGCTGATGATGAACCTTTCACTGAGACAGAAGCGCACTTTACTGATGCAAAATTCTACTTAAAGAATCATGTCTCAAAAGAAGTCAAAGTTGATAACGCGATACCAATCAGAAAGGCTGATATCACAAAAAAGGTTAATGTAGCACTTGATAATGAGAGGGTCATGATTGAAAAGAATAAAATGCTTTCAGATGAGTAAAATACTTAAGAAAAGTGAGGCATCTTCAAGTAAGAGAGCGATTCCTATTTCTCACTATGTCCTAAAGACAAACAAGGTCAAGATCCCACCCTTTGAGTTGCAGAGTAGCAAGTTGACATTTCCTATCAAGCAAATTGATGTAATCAAATCACTTTCAAAAATGATAGAAGGATTTGTCAGACCATCGAATCATGATTCATATGAATCACTTCCTAAAAATCATACAAATGAGGGTTTTGACCCAAATGCATATAAGTTGTTGGTAAAAGTAAGATACAATCCCAATGAATCTTTTAAAGTAGGAAACTTCCAAATGAAGTTATTGAAAAGGCAAATCATGACCTAAATCCAACTCAAAGAATAATGATAGAGAAAGGGTATGTTGTCAAGCAATCACATGAAGGCTTAGGTTACAAACAACCATTGCCAGTTCGAATCTCTATAAAAATGATGAGCATCAACTATATTACCCCTGTGGAAGAACCTATGATGTTCAACAAGAAGCCTTCTTTGTTTGATCGACTTAGTGGTATAACTCCTAACATTTCTGCATTTGATCGGCTAATCAAATCAAATCCAAAAACTTTGGTGTTTGATCGATTGGGACTAATGAAGAAAAAATACAACCGCTAAGGAAATTATAAAACAATGAAAGAATGGGTAAATGCTAGAGAGCATAATTCACCCAAGAATTGCCCCAGTTTGATTCCTTCTAGAATGAGGCGAGAAACAAAACTTGTAGTTTTATGTGGAGATGTCCTGAGAGCAAGAACTCATACCATAGTTCACACAAGGGAGCGAGATAAAGATGAAAAAAGTACGGTATCATCAAATCATATCACAATTTGTGACAAGGAAAGTACTTCACTATATGCAAAAATTGAGGATGAGTTTGTTGATATTCATGCATGACATCACATATCTTTTAACGATGGTGATCCTCAAGAAGATGAGGATGTTGAAGATGCGCCACCTGAACTCGAGGAAGGGATAAAGAATACTGTTGATGCATTAAAGGAAGTAAATCTTGGGGTTGATGATGATATAAGGCCTACATATGTAAGTACTTCACTGGATGATGATGAAGAGAAGAAATATATTGATCTGCTTATAAAATTTAGGGATGTATTTGCTTGGAGTTACAAAGAGATGCCAGGATTAGACCCTAAAGTTGCAGTTCATCGTCTTGCTGTGAAATGAGGCACTCATCCTATTAAAAAAGCTCAACATCGCTTTAGACCTGAACTGACTCCTTTGATTGAAACTGAAGTTAACAAGCTCATTGAAGCAGATTTCATTTGTGAAGTCAAATATCCTACATGGATTTCACGCATTGTACCTGTAAGAAAGAAGACTGGCCAAATAAGAGTTTGTATTGACTTTGGAGATCTTAATAATGCATGCCCTAAGGATAAATTTTGTTATACCCCATACTTTTATACTTTGGAACATCTTCTTAAGCTTCTTAAAAGTTTCCATGTGATCCATACTATCTATAACGTTATCAAACAACTCTAAGGAAGGGAGGATGTAATGCCCCATATTTGGCATAAACTAGCTCCCTGCCTATTTTTTTTTTCCGTTTTCATATTGAAAAAGTAATAAGAATGAGAGGTGTAGGGATTTGAAAGGAGTTGGAGGTCAACTAATGAGTCGTGGAACTCGATCTACTTGTGTAAGCTACCAATTTGGATGTCTTACATAAATAAGCTACTTGAGTACATGTCAAGCTTAAGTAGCAAGGATCACATAGATTCTTAAAGTGAGATGAGATTACGAACCTATGAAAGGGTAAGTAGGTGATGCACCTACTTAGAGTGAGTAGGTGATACACCTACTAGGGTGATGGACCCCACCAAGCCACGTGGAAGCAGCTAGGTGGTTGCATGGATGAGGTGGCTGCCTAGGAGCTAGACACATGTCACCGTTAGGGGCTAACACATGTCACTCTCAAAGGGAAGATATATAAACCTATTTAATGACTAAGGGTTCCATTTCTTCATCTTCCCACTTAAGAAACTTAGAGAAAAATTTGGAGAGCAAGAAAAGAGGGAGCTACGGCCAAGCTATAGCAAGGTAAGGCTTTCGATTTTAATCCGTAAATTAATTATCTAAGATATTATTTGATCACGTGAATGTGTTTAATAACGTAAAGTACTTGTTGGGGAAGCAAGAAGGTCCAATGAAAAGTCCATCAACTTTCAGCCACATTGAGGAGATCTCAAGGTTGATTTTTAGCTAGGTAGGGTTCTTCCTTTGAAATTGGAGTTGATGATGTTGTAATAGAGTATTTTACTTTTTATTAAGTAGGGTCGGAGGTAAGAAAATCATGTGGGTATTGTTGATGTGATAAACGGGCAGAATTAGAGTCATTCTAGTTCGATTAAAGTTTGGTTGTTGTTGTCGTTATTATAGTATTATATTTGAAGGTACTTGTGTATGTTGAGGGAATGAAAACATGGCTATGGATGAGTACACATGATGCTAGTTGCAGCCACATTATACTCATTTCCATGTGATTGCGATTTTATGAAATAAAGATTAAAAAACTGTATTTTAATGTCGTAGTTTTGAGTGGGCTGTTTAGAATGTGTATTGGGTAATATTGAAGTAGTGTTATTATATATGGATGCTGGATATTGTTGTTTTTGTTGCGGCTGTACTATTTGGAGGTTACTTGGAAGTTCGGATAGGAAAAGTTATAAGGGAGGTGCTGTTCAATTTCCGTTAACTTCTTAACTAATCGACATACTTGTCGAGAAATATGAACAAGTCAAAGTCTATTCATAATAGTGTTACCTTTGTATTAAATAGGTTAAAAGAGTAACGAAGCAAGCTTGGATACAGTAAATATATAGCAGGTATGTAAAGTCTATCCCTCTTTTCTATTGGCATGTCTTAGCTATAAGTGATAGATGATATGATTCATGACTCGTATTCACTTCTTGATGTTAGAACTCCTACAGTAATTGAGTTATTGCCTCTCAAGTCTTCGGTATAATGGAAAGTAGTAAGTATGTATAGTTACCCCTCCTCTCTTCTGGTATGTCTTAGATACACGTAAGGAATGATATGCATATGAGCTTTGGGGGATAATTTCATTCATAAGCCCCGAATATGACTCGTGACTCTTATTCACTTTGGGATGCTAAAACTCTTAAAGTAGTTGAGCCACTACCCTCGAGCTTTCATATGTTTAATAGTAATTGGATATATAAGATCCTATTCCTAAAGCCTAAAGACTCTACGATGATAAATGTCTATGATTCCTGAGGCTCCATTTGATATGGTCCATAGTGACATTCTGAGGGTACCTGAGATGAGCACTACCTTGATCTTCAAGTGATGGTTCACTTTGATTATCCCATTGAGTCTTAGAGAATAATTTAAAGTGTACATGGTTACTCACTACTCTGCTCGTGCATACTGTTAATACATCTGTCACTGAGTCCCATAACAGGCCGGATATGTTGTCCTGTACAATTTTACTATTATATTCACCGAGTCCCTTACTAAAGGGTCGGGTATGGTACATGTATATGATGATATAATTATGGCACCGAGTCCTATAATAGGCTGGGTACAATATCTGTGTACACTATTTTATTCACCGAGTCTCTTGTTAGAGGGCCCAATATGGTATATACAAGAGGATATGATAATATGATGACACAACGTCATTCATTGAGTCCCTTGCTAGAGGTCCAGGTACGGTATATGCATATGATGATATGATAATATGATGATACAATTATGGCACCAAGACCCATAATTGGATGGGTACGATATATGATAATGGTATGCACAATTTATTTCATAAGGCACATGTACAGTCACTTATTGAATATCATACTTGTTTCCTGAATCTCTACTTCAGATGTGATCTCATTTATGATATGCATTGCTTTATACACTTAGTATATGTATCGTACTGACCCCTTACTTTGGGGGGTTGCATTTCATGCCCGCAGGTACAAACATACATTTTGGGGATTCGCCAGCTTAGGATTTCCATTCAGCAATCCGTAAACTGCTCTATTGTATCGGAGCCTCACTTGTTGGTGTTAATCTTTTAGATGTATACATTTATTTATTCAGGGATATGATGGGGGCCCTGTCCCATCATATGTTACTATTTCTATTCCTACAGGTCTGTAGACATGTGTGTGGGTTGTGTATAGATGTGGACCAGTTGTGCTAGTATGACTTATGTTTCGGGGCATTCCTACTCACAATAGCAGCCTTTCTGGCTTGCGTATATGTAGATGTTATATGGAGGAACGTTCCTACAGGTAATGGCAGCCTTGTTGGCCTATGTACTATGTTATCGTTGATATTGAGTAAGTAGGTGTATCACCTACTTGGAGTGAATAGGTGATGAACCTACTAAGGTGGTGGACCCCACCAAGCCACGTGGCAGCAGTTGGGTGGCTGCATAGATGAGATGGCTGCTTAGGAGCTGGACACATGTTACCCTTAGGGGCTGATATGTGTCACTCTCAAAATAAAGATATATAAACCTAGTTAATAACTAAGTGTTCCATTTCTTCATCTTCCTACTTAAGAAACTTAGAGAAAAATTTGGAGAGCAAGAAAAGAGGGAGCTACAGCCAAGCTGCAGCAAGGTAAGGCTTTAAATTTTAATCCGTAAATTAATTATCTAAGGTATTATTCAATCACGTGAAGGTATTTAACAACGTAAAGTAATTATTGGGGTATCAAAAAGGTCCAACGAAAAGTCCATTAACTTTCAGCCATGTTGAGGAGATCTCGAGGTCAATTTTCAGCAAGGTAGGTTCTTCCTTTCAAATTGGAGTTGATGATGTTGTAATAGAGTATTTTACTTTGTATTAAGTGGGGTCGGAGGTAAGAAAATCACATGGGTATTGTTATCGTGATAAACGGGCAGAATTGGAGGCGTTCTAGTTTGATTAAAGTTTGGTTGTTGTTGTCGTTATTATAGTATTGTATTTGAAGGTACTCGTGTCTGTTGAGGGGCTAAAAACATGGCTATGGATGAGTACACGTATTGCTGGTAGCAGCCAAGTTATACTCCTTTATGTGTGATTATGATTTTATGAAATAAAGATTGAAAACCGTGTTTTAATGCCGTAGTTTTGAGTAGGATTTTTGGAACGTGTATTGGGTAATATTGAAGTAGTGTTATTGTATATGGATGCTGGTTGTTGTTTTTGTTGTTGTTGTTGCATCTGTACTATTCGGAGGTTAGTTGGAAGTTCGGATGGGCAAGTTATAGGGGAGGTGTTGCCCGATTACCATTAACTTCTTAACTAATTGACATACTAGTCGAGAAGTATGAACAAGTCGAAGTCTATTCATAATAGTGTTACCTTTGTATTAAATAGGTTAAAGGAGTAACGAAGCAAGCTTGGATATGGTTAATCTATTGCAGGTATGTAAAGCCTATCCCTCTTTTTTGTTTGCATGCCTTACCTATAAGTGATAGATGATATGATTCATGACTCGTATTCACTTTTTGATGTTAGAACTCCTATAGTAATTGAGTTATTGCCTCTCAAGTCTTCGGTGTGATGGAAAGTAGTAAGTATGTAAAGTTACCCCTCCTCTTTTCTAGTATGTATTAGATAAACGTAAGGAATGCTATGCATATGAGCTTTGGGGGATAATTTCATTCATAATCCCTGAATATGACTCGTGACTCTTATTCACTTCGGGATGCTAAAACTCTTAAAGTAGTTGAGCCACTACCCTCGAGCTTTCATATATTGAATAGTAATTGGATGTATAAGCTCTTATTCCTAAAGTCTAAAGGCTCTACGATGATAAATGTCTTTGATTCATGGGGATCCATTTGATATGGTCCATAGTGACATTCAGAGGGTACCTGAGATGAGCACTACCCTGATCTTCAAGTGATGGTTCACTTGGATTATCCCATTGAGTCTTAGAGGATGATTTAAATTGCACATGGTTACTCACTACTCTGCTTGTGCATACTGTTAATACATCTCTCACTGAGTCCCATAACAGGCCGGATATATTGTCCTGTACAATTTTACTACTATATTCACCGAGTCCCTTACTAAAGGGTCGGGTATGGTACATATATATGATGATATAATTATGGTATATACAAGAGGATATGATAATATGATGACACGACGTCATTCATTGAGTCCCTTGCTAGAGGTCCAGGTACGGTATATGCATATGATGATATGATAATATGATGATACGATTATGGTACCGAGACCCATAATGGGCCGGGTACGATATATGATAATGGTATGCACGATTTATTTCATAAGGCACAGGTACAGTAACTTATTGAATATCATACTTGTTTGCTGAATCTCTACTTCAGATGTGATCTCATTTATGATATGCATTACTTTATACACTCAATATAAGTATCTTAGTGACCCCTTTTCTTCGGGGGCTGCATTTCATGCCCACAGGTATAAACACGCATTTTGAGGATCCGCTAGCTTAAAATTTCTACTCAGCAATTCAAAAAGTGCTCCATTGTACCGGAGCCTAGCTTGTTGGTATTAATCTTTAGATGTATACATTTATTTATTTAGGGGTACGACAGGGGCCCTATCCCGTCATATGTTACTATTGCTATTCCTAGAGGTCTATAGACATGTGTGTGAATTGTGTATAGATGTAGCCCAGTTGTGCTTGTACGTCTTATGTTTTGGGGCATTCCTACTTACAATGGCAACCTTGTTGGCTTGCGTATATGTATATGTTATATGGTGGAACATTCCTATAGGTAATGACAGCCTTTTTGGCCTACGTACTATGTTATCTTTGATGTTGTAACTCCTCAGGAGACAGGTGTGTTAATATCTAAATATGAGAAAGTTTCGAGATGACATTCTATTTCCTTAAGTCCCATATCATGTTATGTTATGAAATGGGCATAGATAACCAGGGTATATACGAGTGTCTAGTTCGACACTAGTCTTAGCCCACGGGGTTATGTAGTGACAGAAGTGGTGTCAGAGTAGTTCATCCTCGGAGTGTTTACAGACCGTGTCTGATAGAGTCTTATTTATTAGTGTGTTGTCCACCACATTTATAAATAGGAAGCTATAGGACATCTAGGATGTTATCTTCTTTCATATCTAAGATCGTGCGATAGATCCAAGTTATAGGAAATGAGATTCCTTATGCTTACCTTTGATTACAGCTGAAGAACGACATTGACTTAAGAGAGTGACTGATGATATTGGAAGCTACATAGTACACAGGTAAGTAATGGTATGAAATAGGTATATTAGATAAGGTAAGAATATTGAAATATGATTGAAGTATAAAGTTGAAAATTGAAAGGAAAAGTAGACAGGAAAGTATAACAGGTGCAGTTCGAGTTGGACATACGAGGTAAGTCCATTATTCTATACTATTATTGATACTGGGCGCCCTATATGGCTGTGATATGATATGATATGAATATATATGTTGGCCCTGTGAGGCATTGTTGGTATTTTCTGCATGAAGGTTTTGAGATAGTAAGAAATACAGAGGAACTCTGCCTAATATTTCCCGGGAATTGAAAACAAAAATAAGGAAGAGATTGAGATATAAGTTCATAATATGTCGTGGAAGTTGATACCGATAGGGTAGACTTATTACATTGGACTAAAGACGTAAGAGGTATCCTCCATGTAGTTGGTAAGGGGCACCATTTTTACTTGGAGAGTTTTATTTCGAAAAAAGCCTATCTGAACAACAAAGTTCAAAATTCATTTAAACGGACCAAAATATTTTCCAGCCGTATTTTTGCCTTAGAAAAAACTCATGTTGAAGGGCAAAGTATCAAGTGATTGAGTTTTACTTTTATTGTAAAGTACAAAGCACTCAACCATTAGTTGTGAACTACATAATTTGTTCACGACTAGAGAATAAACCTAGAGGGAAACCATGTGGGTCAAGCACTAAAAAGTATTGTGGTGCTTATTGGATTCTAGTTCCTTTCTGGTGGTGGTTGGAGAATGCTTCATGGTAACCTTTTATTAGTTGTTCACCAACTAATTGGAGATGGAATTTATGGAAGGGAGACAAACTTATGGCTATTCAAGATCATGTATTTCATATGTTATTGATGAAATGCTATGATGATTCGGAAGGGCTTGTAATACTATGAGATGATTTAGAAGAGATTGGCAAATCTTGGTTGGATGTCATACAGGGGTACTAGCTGAATTGATAAGTAGGGATAACAGCTTGTGAGATATGAAGGGTAAAATGTTAAGTACGTTTACTTCACTGCGTGCAATTAACCCATAATAGGTATCATGAAAAAGGTTAATAAGTATTATACTATGGGATTGAATGCGAACAGGATATCATGTGAATATAACGAGGATCGTTATGAAAACAAGTGAAGCCTAGTAAGGAAGTGACTAAAGAATATAATGTGGTTTGTGGAAAACAAAAAACCAAATAGAGAACGAATAAAAAAGACTTGCACAGATTTATAGGGAAAGTTTAGACTAAAAAATCAAGTGGTAACGAAAGTGAGGGTGAGCAACAAGACAGAATGAATTCCAGAAATGACTGGTATGATAAGAACAAATAGAGGTGAATAAAAGATGTTTTAAAAACGATGAAGGGGGTTATGTAAAAATAGTGTTTTCTGAAGGAGATAGGACTAACATGAAAGCCCTCGTGCAAATAATATGGACATAGTCTAGAGGAATGAAAGGACTACTAATGGAAGCACTCAAGATAGACGTGATTAATTAAGTATAAGTATGGACAAAAAGGGAAATAGATAGCTACGAACTGAAAATGTAGGATTACAAAAAGGTGAGAAGACAAGGCCGCTATTAAAGCAAAGTTGATATGATTCTGAGTAAGATTAGAAGTTAGCATCGGGTACACGACAAGGATGAAAACTCATGAGGCATAAAGAAGTATTGTGTATAGGTGACTCCACCTTGGAAAATAGTGAGATCTTTAGAGGATAGGGAATGTAGATTTGCAAAACAATTGATGCATTGCGAATTTATTAGAGGAACAAGTGGTATCCATTGGGATAAAGATAGTGTTATAACAAAGCTTGAAACATGTGTCATCAAAGTATAAGTGCTCCCGAATGGAGAATTTGAAATGATTATAAGCACTAGCTAATTACTGATTGGAATGAGTGGAATATGGCTTTGAATAAATTGCTACATTAAGGATATTACTAGAGTGCTAGTAATCAGATTAGATTTGGTACTATATATCGAGGATTCTAACCACCTCATTCATGATTGTGTTAAGGTTTCGTACATGGGTAATCTAAGTTATAAATGATATAAAGGAAGATATGAATATGGTGCAGTATACCAAATGTACTGGAAAAGAATCATATGCATTTGACAATTTGAAATGGGGGCATAAGGTAGAATATAAATGGATAATGACATAGGTACACCCTAGAGGGGGGTAGTGGATAAGAGAAATACAAGCATAAGATGAAATCAATCGATACTACAACATGTTAATGTGAACACTTAAATTTCAAGTGAGATCCCATGCTGGAATGAGTTAGCAAGATCTAAAAGCCAGCAATAAATGGATAGAATCCAAGAGGATATCTGAGATAGTGCTGAGAATTATTGGTAAGGACCTTGAACAGTATGACATCAAAGGATGGGTGCATACAAAAAGGGATAAATATGACAAGAGAATAATAATGAGTAACTTAAAGGTATTGTAAAAGATAGCAAGGCTATACTTGACTAAAGGTTAAGATATTGGTAACAGAGTTATTGACTACTGATATTGTGATATACAAGTAGAAAAAGAGAAAGGATAAGAAATCTCTCCTATGGTAAACTATGAGAAGACTTAAGGGTAAGTAAAGAAAGCGACAAAAGTATGACAAAATAAACTGCAAGTGCATGTTAGTACAATGAAATATGTAGAGCAGAATAAGCCAAGAGAAGGAAAGACTATGAGTAGAATTGAACGTACTTTGTACACATTGTACAAGAATAGTTATGCAACCTACGAATATTGGTATGCTAAGAGTGAGATCAAGTGATTACTTGGTAAAAATAATAAGAAGTCAGTAATAGCAATGTGATTGTCATATTTTCAATACATTAAAGAAAAGTATAAGATAGTTTGAGGCAAAACTATTGAGATATAGTTAGGATTGAGGGAAAAAGCCATAGCTGAGCCCTAGCATCAACTGAAGGAGGTCAGAGAAGATATAGGGTCTGCATAAAGACTAGTGTGGCGATGCTAAGGCATCTTTTGGGCTGATTTAAGCACCTATTCATGTTCGTGTAAAGATTGCAATATGATGTATGGTAAGAGAACTAAAAAGAAAATCTGAGTAAAGGCGCAGTAGAATATGCCTAGAGTATTACAAGTTGGGTTAAGAGAAATTGTGAAATAGCTTAAACAAGATTAAGCATCAGAAGCCTGGTGGACTATTACAGGAGATAGAAATCCTGACTTGGAAATAGGAAAAAATTAATATGGCTTTTATTACAGGCTTACCTCGCACTCTACAAAATTATGATTTCATATGGGCAATGGTAGATAGGCTGACAAAAGCAACAAATTTTATTCCAATTAAGAATACATATTCGGTTGAGGACTATGTGAGAGTATATATCAAGGAAATATTAAGAATTAATAGGGTTTCCACATCTCTTATTTCAGATAGAGGAGCCCAATTTACAGCTAACTTCTGGAGATCATTCCAGAAAGGATTGGGCACATAGGTGCATCTTAGTACAACACTTCACCCTTAGATGGATGGACAGACTGAGCGCACTATTTAGACACTAGAAGATATATTATGGGCTTGCATTATTGACTTCATAGGTAACTGGGATGATCATTTGCCACTTATTGAGTTTGCTTATAATAATAGCTATCACTCTAGTATCCAAATGGCCCCGTATGAGGTTTTGTATGGCAGGAAGTGTAGGTTACCTATTGGTTGGTTTTATTTTGGTGAAACACGACTAATAGGCCCAGACATAGATCAGCAAGTTGTGGATAAAATGAATCTCATTCATGAGAGGTTATTAGCAGCCTAGAGTCGATAGAAATCATATGCAGATAATCGATGATGACCTTTAGAGTTTCAAGTTAATGATTGGGTGTTCTTGAAGGTGTCACCCATGAAGGGGTAATGAGATTCGACAAGAAATGGAAGCTTAGTCCGAGATACATTGGTCCTTATCAGATCCTTCGTAGAATAGGCAAAGTTGCCTATGAGTTGGACTTACTATCAGATTTAGAAGTAGTGCACCCAGTCTTTCATGTGTCGGTGCTTCATAAATGTACTGGTGATCCATCTAGAGTATTTCCCGTAGATGATGTCCAAGTTGCAGAGAAGTTATCCTACGAGGAGCAACCTATCGCCATCCTAGATCGGCAGATTAGAAGGTTATAGACTAATAACATAACTTCCATCAAAGTATTATGGCGAAATAAAAATTGAGAAGAGATGACCTAGGAAGCTGAAGAAGAGATAAAAAATAAATACCCGCACATGTTCCCTATGTCTACAAGTAATCTAAACTTCTGAAATTATTACATCGATTGCTAGGTGAAACTGTATATTGTAACAATAAAAGAGATTTCCCTGTAGTCGGTATAAGATCTTGGGAGAGATTTTTGTTTAACATTCGAGGACAAATATTCTAAAGGGGGAAAGGATGTTATACACCATACTTTTGTACCTTGGAATATTTTATTAAGATTCTTAAAAGTTGCCATGTGATCCATACTATCTATAACGTTATCAAATAACTCTAAAGAAGAAAGGACGTAATTCCCCATATTTGGCATAAACTAGCTCCGTGAGAGTAGTGAAGGTTGAAAATAGGTGCGTAAGGATTTAAAAGGAGTTGGAGGCCAAATAATGAGTCGTGGAACTCGATCTACTTGTGTAAGCTACCAATTTGGATGTCTTACATAATTAAGCTACTTGAGTACATGTTAAGCTTAAGTAGCAAGGATCACATAGGTTCATAAAAAGAGACGAAATTACGAACCTACAAAAGGGTAAGTAGGTGATGCACCTACTTGGAGTGAGTAGGTGATGTACTTACTAGGGTGGTGGACCCCACCAAGCCACGTGGCAGCAGCTGGGTGGCTGCATGGATGAGGTGGCTGCCTAAGAGATGGACACGTGTCACCCTTAGGGGCTGACACGTGTCACTCTTAAAGGGAAGATATATAAACCTAGTTAATCACTAAGGGTTCCATTTCTTCATCTTCCCACTTAAGAAACTTAGAGAACAATTTGGAGAGAAAGAAGAGAAAGAGTTATGGCCAAGCTACAGCAAGGTAAGGCTTTCAATTTTAATCCGTAAATTAATTATCTAAGGTATTCTTCGATCATATGAAGGTGTTTAACAATGTAAAATACTTGTTGGGACAACAAGAAGGTCCAACAAAAAGTCCATCAATTTTCAGCCATGTTGAGGAGATCTCGAGTTCAATTTTCAGCAAGGTAGGGTTCCTCCTTTTAAATTGGAGTTGATGATGTTGTAACCGAGTATTTTACTTATATTAAATAGGGTCGGAAGTAACAAAATCATGTGGGTATTATTGACGTGATAAACGGGCAGAATTGGAGGCGTTCTAGTTTGATTAAAGTTTGGTTGTTGTTGTAGTTATTATAGTATTGTATTTGAAGGTACTGGTGTCTGTTGAGGGGCTAAAAACATGGCTATGGATGAGTACACGTGTTGCTGGCTGCAGCCATATTATACTCCTTTATGTGTGATTGCGATTTTATGAAATAAAGATTGAAAAACCGTATTTTAATATCGTAGTTTTGAGTGGGCTGTTTGGAATGTGTATTAGGTAATATTGAAGTAGTTTTATTGTATATGGATGCTAGTTGTTGTTGTTGTTATTGCGCCTGTACTATTCGGAGGTTACTTGATAGTTCGGATAGGGCAAGTTATAGGGGAGGTGCTACCCGATTACCGTTTACTTCTTAACTAATCGACATACTAGTCAAGAAGTATGAACAAGTTGAAGTCTATTCATAATAGTGTTACCTTTGTATTAAATAGGTTAAAGGAGTAACGAAGCAAGCTTGGATATGGTTAATCTATTGCAGGTATGTAAAGCCTATCCCTCTTTTTTGTTTGCATGCCTTACCTATAAGTGATAGATGATATGATTCATGACTCGTATTCACGTTTTGATGTTAGAACTCCTATAGTAATTGAGTTATTGCCTCTCAAGTCTTCGGTGTGATAGAAAGTAGTAAGTATGTAAAGTTACCCCTCCTCTCTTCTAGTATGTCTTAGATACACGTAAGGAATGATATGCATATGAGCTTTGGGGATAAATTCATTCATAATCCCTGAATATACTCGTGACTCTTATTCACTTCGGGATGCTAAAACTCTTAAAGTAGTTGAGAAACTACCCTCGAGATTTCATATGTTTAATAGTAAATGGATATATAAGCTTCTATTCCTAAAGCCTAAAGACTCTACGATGATAAATGTCTATGATTCCTGAGGCTCCATTTGATATGGTCCATAGTGACATTCAGAGGGTACCTGAGACAAGCACTACCCTGATCTTCAAGTGATGGTTCACTTTGATTATCCCATTGAGTCTTAGAGGATGATTTAAATTGAACTTGGTTACTCACTACTCTGCTCGTGCATACTGTTAATACATCTGTCACTGAGTCCCATAACAGGCCAGGTATGTTGTCCTGTACAGTTTTACTACATCATTTACCGAGTCCCTTACTAAAGGGCCAGGTACGATATATGTATATGATGATATGATTATATCATCGATTCTCATAATAGTTCGAGTATGGTATCTGTGGACACTACTCGATTCATTGAGTCCCTTACTAGAGGGTTGGGTACGATACATATAAGAGGATATGATAATATGATGACACAACTTCATTCACCAATTCCCTTGTCAGAGGGCCGGGTACAGTATATGTATATGACGATATGATAATATGATGATACGATTATGGTACCGAGACCCATAATGGGTCGGATATGATATATGATAATGGTATGCACGATTTATTTCATAAGGCACATGTATAGTAACTTATTGAAGATCATACTTATTTCCTAAATCTCTACTTCAGATGTGATCTTATTTATGATATGCATTGCTTTATACACTCAATACATGTATCGTACTGACCCTGTTTCTTTGGGGGGCTGTATTTCATGCCGGCAGGTATAGACACATATTTTGGGGATCCTCCAACTTAGGATTTCCACTCAGCAATCCAGAAAGTTCTCCGTTGTACCGGAGCCTGGCTTGTTGGTGTTAATATTTGGATGTATATATTTATTTATTTAGGGGTACGATGGGGGCCCTGTCCCATCATATGTTACTATTGCTATTCCTAGAGGTTTGTAGACATGTATGTGGGTTGTGTATAGATGTGGCCCATTGTGCTAGTACAACTTATGTTTTGGGGAATTCCCACTCACAATGGCAGCCTTGTCGGCTTACGTATATGTATATGTTATATGGCAGAATGTTCCTACAGGTAATGACAGTCTTCTTGGCCTACGTACTATGTTATCTTTGATGTTGTAACTCATGAGGAGACAGGTGCGTTAATATCTAAATATGAGATAGTTTTGAGATATCATTCTATTTCCTTAAGTTCCATATCATGTTATGTTATGGAATGAGCATAGATAACTAGGGTGTATACGAGTGTCCAGTTTGGCACTTGTCATGGCCTACGGGGTTGGGTCATGACAAATTTCCTCTTCTAATCCCTGAGCTTATGATTGATGCCACAACTGGATACGAGATAATGTCTTTCATGGATGGTTCATCTGGATACAATCAAATTCGCATGGCACCAAGGGATAAAGAACTTACTACATTTCGCACTCCTAAAGGTACATATTGCTACAAAGTAATGCCTTTTAGTTTAAAAAATACTGGGGCTACTTATCAATGAGCCATGCAGAATATCTTTGATTATTTGCTTCATAAAACCGTTGAGTGCTATATTGATGACTTAGTGGTGACATCAAGGAAGAGTGATAACCACTTGCAAGATTTGAGAATGGTGTTTGAACGACTTTGAAGATACCAACTTAAAATGAACCCTTTAAAAAGTGCCTTTGGAGTTACTTTGGGAAAGTTTCTAGTTTTATTGTTTGACATTGAGGAATCGAGATTGACCAAGATAAGATAGATGTTATTTTTAAGATTCCTAAGCCAAAAAATATTCATGAGTTAAAAATTTTACAGGGAAAATTAGCATATCTTAGGAATTTTATCTCAAATCTGGCCGAGAGATGTCAACCGTTCAGTCGCCTTATGAAGAAAGATGTTCCTTTTGAATTGGACCAAGCTTGTACCAATGCTTTCGAGAACATAAAGTCTTATTTGATGAAGACTCCATTACTTGTAGCTCCTATACCTAGAAAACCATTGATATTATACATTGCAGCACAAGGTCAGTAGGAACACTTCTCGCATAAGAAAATAATGAAGGGAAAGAAAATGCTTTGTATTACTTGAGTAGGATGATGACACAAAATAAAATCAAATATTTACCTGTTGAGAAGTTATGTCTGGCACTCGTATTCTTGATTTAGAAGATGAAGCATTACTTCCAAGCTCATATTGTACAACTTATCTCTAAAGCGAATCCTATCAAGTTTGTCATGTCCAAGCCTGTCTTAAGTGATCGACTAGCAAGGTGGTACCTCCAATTTCAACAATTTGAAATTGTGTATATATATCAAAAGGAAATAAAAGGACAAGTGCTAGCAGATTTCTTGGCCAATCATCCAATTCTGAATGATTGGGAGTTATTTGATGAATTGTCTGACGAAGACGCAATGCTAGTAGAAATTTAGCCACCTTGGAAGATGTATTTTGATGGTGCTGCACATCGTGAAGGAGCCGGTGCTGGAGTGGTATTTTTCACTTCCTATGGAGTAGTTTTGCCATACTCCTTCACTCTAACACAACACTGCTCCAACAATATTGTTGAATATTAAGCGCTCTTACTTGGGCTTGAAATGGCCGTTGATATGAAACAATTGCAACTACAAGTTTTTGGGGATTCCAAGTTGGTGATCAATCAAGTCTTGGGTAATTATGAAGTAAAGAAGCCTGAGTTACTCCCATACTGCAATTATGCTCAAAAGATGATAGGATGGCTTGGAGAAGTGACTATTCAACATGTCCCTAGAAAGAAAAATAAGAAGGTTGATGTGTTGGCAGCTTTAGCTTCTGTATTAGTATTTCCTGATGAAATGCAAGTTGTGGTTTGCCAAAGATGGATAACTCTGCCTCTAGATGAGAATGAAGAAGAATTTCGACAAGTTATCACCACTTTAGAGGCTGAAATTGAAGATTGGCGACAACCAATAATAGATTACTTGTGTTATGGAATATTGCCAGAAAATCTTCGAAGAAGGATAGAAATTCAAAGACGAGCCCCTCGTTTTCTTTATTATAAAAATACACTTTACAGGCAGTCATTCGATGGAGTTCTTTTACGATGTTTGAGGGAAAATGAATCTACTCAAGCTATGCAAGAAGTACATTCTAAAGCATGTGGAGCGCATCAATCTGGGCCAAAACTTTATTTTCACATAAAAAGGATGAGATATTACCAGCAAACCATGGTGAAGGATTGTTTGGATTACGTCCGAAGATGTAAAGCTTGCCAATTCCATGTGAATTTTATACATCAACCCCCAGAAGTATTGCACCCAACTATTTCCTCATGGCTATTTGAAGCTTGGGGTTTGGATGTTGTTGGACCATTGCCTAAGTCCTCTGGTGGACATTTGTACATCGTGGTTGCAACTGACTACTTCTTAAAATGGGCAGAAGATGTTTTTCTTAGAGAAGTGAAGAAAGAGAATGTCGCTAACTTCATTCAAGTCAATATTATCTACTATTTTGATATTCCTTGATACATATTGATAGATAATGGCAAGCCATTTGATAACAAGTTAATGACGAAGATATGTGATTTTTTGGCTTCAAGCAACATAATTTCTCTATGTATTATGCAACTATTAATGGTCTCACTGAAGCATTTAACAAGACGCTCTGCAACTTGTTAAAGAAAGTTGCTTCCAATTCTAAGAGAGATTGGCATAAAAGAATGGAAGAGTCTCTTTGCGCATATAGGACTACATATCACACGTCAACACAAACGACTCCCTATTCTCTTGTTTATGGAGTTGAAGCAGTTCTTCCACTTGAGCGTCAAATTCCATCATTGCGCCTTGCAATTCAAGAAGGACTCACCGATGAAGAAAATGTTTTGTTACACCTTGAAGAATCGGAGGTTGTTGATGAAAAAAGACTAGAGGCCCAATAAAGTTTGGAATATTATTAAGCTCGTCTAGCTCGATCTTTTAATAAGAAGGTTCGTCTTAGATGCTTCCAAGTGGGTAATTAAGTTCTTGTTGTAAGAAGACCCATTATTACTTCTCGTCGGTCTGAAAGCAAGTTCTCTGCTAAATGGGATGGACCATATGTGGTACAAGAAGTATACTCAAGTGGCGCTTACAAACTGGTTGACTCAGAAGGATTGCGCATTGACCCCATTAATGGAAAGTTCATAAAGATATATTAAACTTGAAGAAAAGAAACACTCTCCTTAAGGTATGAGCATAAACTATATGTTACTCCTAGTCCGCAAGAGTATAAACTGTGCACGATATCAAAAAAAAATATTCGCTAGGTTGAAAATCTCGAAAGAGGCAGCCTAGGCAAAAAATTTTTTTTTACTCTTTCAGAACTACGTTATGACTTGATTCTCTTCACTGAGATATGTAGGCGCTTGGAATTACATTCTGAGTTTAGTCGCATGAGTATCCAAAAAAACTCAGTCTCTCTTGACCCTCTTCACCGTAGTCCATGGTGCTTAGAGTTACATCCTAAGTTTAGTCTCATAAGTACAAAAGAAATGGGACATGCTATTATTTGAGCATCACAATGTTTTTGTAGATTGTCATATATAACATATGAATTAGAGAAGGCCAATCAAGATAGAATTTGAATTGACTTCAAAGAAATATTCATACAAATCCGTAAAGCTATTAGCTGTGATTATTGTACATGTTGTAGTTTTATGAATCTTCTTTTCATCTTCTCTACGCTGAGATATGAGTATTTTTTAATAAGATCATGCGAATATGAATCTGTCAGCTTTTCTGCATGTGAAATTCATTTTTGAAGTTTGTTTAAAACAACCTTGAGGGACTTGAGCTATAAATTTTGGATATGTTTTAAATTAAGAAGTTTGATTTCTGATAAATTAAGTCTCTCCTAGCTTTGGTACTCTCATACAATGATATATCTCTTGTACTATCAAAACACACAAGGTATTGCAACTCTAAAGAAGAGAAAGTCAAATCTCTAAAGTAAACCGTGATTCAATCTGCAAAAAAAAAATTTTATTAGCTCTTAAATTAGTAATTCAATAATCATGGTCATTAATCTCAATAATGAACAATTATATTCTTTGAGCAAGACCTATGCCTAATCCAGACAGTGTAAATTCTTTGCCACAAATCATATAAAGTCTTTGCCTCAGACGGTGTAAAATCTTTGGCTTGGACTATGTGATGCCTTTGACTCGGACGGTGTAAAGTCTTTGCCATAAATCATATAAAGTCTTTGCCACAAATTATAAAAAGTCTTTGTCTTAAACGGTGTAAAGTCTTTGATTTGGACTATGTAATGCCTTTGATTCAGACGGTGTAAAGTCTTTGCCACAAATTATGTAAAGTCTTTGACTCAGACGGTGTAAAGTCTTTAACTTGAATTATGTGATGTCTTTGACTCAGACGGTGTGAAGTCTTCGCCATAAGTCATGTAAAATCTTTGCCTCAGACGGTGTAAAGTCTCTAACTTAGACTATGTGATGCATTTGATTCAATTGGTGTAAAGTCTTCATAAAAAATAATGTAAAATTATTGGTTCAAACAATGCAGTACCTTTGACTCCAATAGAATAAAAGTTCATTGTATATAAAGTAATATTTTTTCTCTAAAAAAAAGGCCTAAACAAAAAAAATGTACCTCGTATCTTGATGAACTCAAGAGAGTATGCAAAAAGGAGCATTTAAATTGCCAATGCCAATGATAAAAATAAATAAAAGGAGAGAGTCTATTTATAGACAAATAGTGATGGTGAGGGAGTCTTTATCCCAAAGTAATTATAATTATTTTTTGGATTAGGACTCTCGTGGAATGGTACAAATTTATTCTCTCCGAATTCTAATTGGTTGTGAAATTGTGAAAATTTGGGTTATCCGTATTCTAAAAGGAGTGTGTCTTTTCTGAATTCTAATTGGATAATTATTATTATTATTTGGTTAGCAAATATCTACCCTTTATTTTGTTGATCTCTATCCTATTCTAATTGTTCAAATCTAGTAAATAATAATAATAATAATAATAATAATAATAATAATAATAATAATAATAATAATTTAAAAAAATTGGCCACGTGATCAAGTTCCAATTGGAGTCTCGTTATTTACTCCAACTATGTCACTCTAATTGGAGAAACGTATTAATTTAATATGTTCATGGTGCATATTAAATTGCACGACGTACTATTATTGCTTAGTTAATATTTTAAGCCTAGTATTTGTATAAAATACTTCGACAAGACTTGAAGTAGGGGGCATTTGTAAATATTAGAATTATATTGGATTTAAATCCGTAAATTAATTTAGACTATATTAAATTCAAGAAAATAGTCCAAATGATGTGGCAATCCAAGTCAAATAAATGATCCACTAAAAGCACACCATGTGTAAAGTTATGTGGCAATCCAAGTCAAATTAAATGAGCCACTAAAATCACACCACGTATCAAAGTTATATGACAATCTAAGTCAAATTAAATGAGTCATTATAATCATGTCATGTACAAAAATTATGTGGCAATCCAAGTCAAATAAATGATCCACTAAAATCACACCACATGTCAAAGTTATATGGCAATTCAAGTCAAATTAAATGAGCCATTAGAATTATGTCATGTGCCAAAATTATGTGGCAATCCAAGTCAAATTAAATAAGCCACTAAAATCATGCCACGTGTCGAAGTTATGTGGCAATCTAAGTCAAATTAAATGAGCCATTAGAATTATGTCATGTGCCAAAATTATGTGGCAATCCAAGTCAAATTAAATAAGCCACTAAAATCATGTCACGTGTCGAAGTTATGTGGCAATCTAAGTCAAATTAAATGAGTCACTAGAATAATGCCACGTGTATATGTGACATGTTTTGACCAATCAAATTAAAGCTCTTCACCAAAGAGATCTGATTGGTCAGTTCAAACCAACCAATCAAATCACACCCTCATACCACTCCCTATAACTATAAATAGGGTCTTCATTATTCTCAGAGGGGGAGTTTTCAAGAACAAGAAGCAAGAAGAGAACTTGTGGATCAAAGGCCACAAATTTTCTACAAAGCTACAAAGTTCAAGCAATCAAATTCAAGCTCAAGTTCAAGATCAAGAACGAAGAAAAATATCAAGAAGTTCAAGATCAAGTTACTTGTTCATATTTATTATTCGTCATAGCCATACAAGTGTTCGTGACGAATAATTCAAATCCAAATTTGAAGACAAAAATTCAAGATCAAACTATTCAAGCCCTTGACTCTAAATTAAATTCAAGTTCAACATATTCCATATTATATGAAGAATCAGAGGATTATCATAGAGATTGTAACACGCACTACATTTTGAAATCAAATATTACTCTTTGTTACTCCAATTTTCCGGTCTTGATTATTTATTTTTCTCGACTCAAAAATTTGTTGTTTACAAATGCGTGTTACTTTTTTTCGTTTTCTTGATATGATCGATCGATGCTACAGGTGGTTCCATCTATCCAGGGAAAGAAAGATGACATTTTGTTACACGAACTTGTTAAAATGTGGAATAATCACAAAATCATAACCAGGTGGCTTCTCAGGTTCTTTCATTACCTTGAAAGATACTTCTCGCTTCAGGAAACTAGCCATTTGATTTTCTATGAATTGGTTAGTTAGAGTACTCATTGATATGTTGGATTCAATTAGACGAGTAATGTCTGTGTTTTCATGGATCTTAATAAATTTTTGTAGGTCTATGGTGAAATCAATGATGGAGTGAGAGATGTTGTGATATCTTTGGTAGGTTTACTAAAAGTCTAAAGAACCTTAACTGGATCTTTGATTTTTGGTATCTACTGAGACTGTTAGAATAAGCTAGTTATTGCACATTCACATGACTACTTCTGTTACCAATAAGTCAAATTTTAGCAACTTACATTTGGCTAAACTGATTAGCTTATTCTTGTTCATTTAAGTTCACTAGTCCTTTAAATTTGAATGATCTAGCTAGATTGCCTTGTTCTCGGTCTACTAGTTCTTTCCATCCTCCTCTAAAATAGACTAGTATATCAACGTTGTACTTCCATAATCAGGGGTGGAGCCAGGTAGAATCGAGGGGTTCAAATGAACCACTTTTGGCTGCAAAATTACATTATTTGTACATGGTTAATATTAGTTTCATGTATATATTGAATCACCTTCTGCTTCTTCGTGTGTTTAATTCTTCATATTTCGAACCTCCTCGATGAAAATCTTGGCTCCGCCACTGTTCATAATATAGATATTCATGATTTCCAGGTTATGCTATATAGCTTATGGAAATTTTACCCCCAGACTTAGTTTCCGTCAGTAACGCATTTCTTCATTTCTAGAACTTCTACGTTACTCGATTTCATATTTCTCTGGCTTTCTGAAGCTATATTGAACAGTTCTATTTTTCTCTTTATAAGCAATAAGCAATTATATGTATTTAAGTGTAATAGAGATTACACTTAGTTTCTCTTTTACTTACTTGTGACCATGATTCAGATTAATAGAGAACATGAAGGAGAGCAAATCGATCAGGCCTTAGTGAAGAACATTTTGGATATATATGTGGAGATAGGTGGAGACTCCATGAAGTATTACGAGAAAGACTTTGAAGAATCGATGCTGAAGGATTCTGCTGTATTCTACTAAGAAATCCTCAGATTGGATCGCAAGCAAATCTTATGAGGATTACATGCTGAAGGTCAATTCTGTTTAATAGCTTGCTTTGCATATTGAGTTATAAGCTAAATAGTTCCATTCCATAACAAATGTTGATGAAATTCAGGTCGAGAAATGCTTGAAGGACGAGGAAGGGAGGGTTCAAAGTTATTTAAGAGACAGAAGCAAACATAAGTTATTGGAGGTTTTTAATATGCTGCATCGTCGTATTCTTTAAATTCTGATGTCCACTGCAGAGTTAGTAGATGTTGTTTAAGAAATCTATTTTATCTTTGATGACATCTATAAACACAATTTCAATCAGTCATTTAATTGAACAGATCAATTACTTTTAGTTCTTTTCTTATTAAGGAGTTTTGATCATGATATATTCTTACAAGTTCTATTATTTCTCTTAGATAACTTGTATTACTCACTCTAAATGCAGGTTGTAGAATATGAGTTACTTACTGTACATGCAAGCAAACTAGAAGAGAAGAAATAAATCAATCCTGTAGTTGCTTAAAAATGAACACTTCTTGATGAAGAGATTGTGCAACTTTATGAATTATGGCCCTCCTGTCCCTTTATTTGATTTGAGTGTGACTACTATTTCACAAGTTCTAAATCTTTATTTTCATTTATCAAACAAGTTGGTGTACTTATTTGCTTTTGCTCTTTCATTTCCTTTATATATATGTCTCGGAGAGTACTAGGGAAGCATCTTAATTTGATTGTGTATTAAATTTAACAACATAAAAGGGACTTCGAATTTTGTAGTTTTAAATTAAAGATATGTATAACATATCAAATATATTATTTGAATTTTGTAATCTTAAACATGTCATGTTAGTCATATATAGGAGTGTCATTAAGGTTGTATTTGGAATGAAGGGAAGTATTTTCCATGATAAATATTTTCTTGGAAGATAATTTTCAGTTAAATAAATGGGTTTCCTACTTATTTTCTTGTGTTTGATGATATACTCAAATTACACCTTGAAATAAAGTATAAAGCGCTCGTTGTTCAAATATAAAATCCAACAAGGTTGGGGTCGAATCCCACAGAGCATCACTCTTAGGTGTAACTGAAATGAATGATCTTTATTTCTAAAGTCTTTGCAGAAAATAAATGTTTAAAAAAATTGAGTTGTATTATGTATAAAATCAAAACTTGTTTGTGATCGGTTATGTCGCGACCCTCCAGGGAGGATGCTACTACAAAAAAATGTATATTAAATTCATGACACAAAAACAAATAACTTTCCGTAAGGCCCATTTATATAATCTAAAAAAAAATAGTGAAAGGTGTAAGTTGTTCGCCAACTAAAAATTTTTTCATCTCAATTAAATCAAATAAAAATTCCAATTTCGGACAGGCGACTTCTAAAAATAGTTTTAAAAAAAATAACTTCCGAGACATTCATGTATTACGATAATTTATGCTTCATTCAAATACTCCAACTCCAAAGGGAAAATTTAGTGCTTCATAAAACTTAGAAATGTACATACCCCAAAATTTACAAAACAAGCAACCATCCTTAAGTTACAACCCTCAGAAATACGTACATAAATACAAATATACAAGCAACCCATAAATCATATACACATCCCAAAATACTGCAAAATATAGATGCCTATATGCAAATGTGGTCTTCATTTAAGCTCCCAAAACTTTATCTCCAATGGCCAACCTCAAGCCTCTTCTCGGACATTTCCTACGATAGAACCAACTATCGCTAAGCACAAAGCTTAGTGGTGCAAAACTACAAGTTTGAAGCCTTTGGGTTTCCACCATAATCTTTTCAAGACATGAGCCGCACCAATGTACAATAATAATTAAAACAAGGCAACAACTATATCACGAGTATCAAGTTCTAAATGTAAAAGCTTAAGTGTAAATAATTCATAGAAGTACATTTACAAGATTTAGCATCAAGTTTCGCCCAATATGTACGTCATGCCGTGACACCAACATGATCAAGTATCAAGAAGGACCGGAGCCCTGTATCAAGAAGGGTAAAGACCCAATAATCAAGAGAATCAAGAACCATATTAAAAATGGCTTCCTAATTCGTACTTAAAATGGACAACTTCCATACTTAAGACGAACTAAAAATCCATAATCAAGATGGAAAAGAGTCTGAAATAAGAGGCATGCCAATAGTGACAAAGTCACAGCCACAAGAAGGACAAGGTCCACAAGAATGTCAAGTGATCGAGCAATCCGTACAAGTGGGCGAGTTAAGCAAGTGTCTTGCAAATTTCCCAAGATACCAACATGACAAGACATATTTCAAGACAATAGCAACCATACCAAGATAGGCTTTCAATATATTAGTAGGTAACAAGAGTTTATACACAAACCTCAGTCTTTTAGCATACAACAATCCAACACGACTTCAAAAGTTCAAACCGTAGGCCATCAAATGTCTCAAGTTCCTCAACTTGCACACGATATAAACAACCTTGAAAATACCATTAAATGACTTATTTAAAATTCCAGAATATCCATAATATTGACATAAAACAAGATTTATTATTGCAAATAAGCCTAGAATGTTTCGACCCGAATTATGTTACTAAAACAGTAAATTAGGAAAGTCAAGTACCACAGGTTGAATCCAAATTTAGAAACTCAAAACAGCAAAACTGGACTTTATTCCCTTCATGAAACTTTTAGATCTATGTCTTAAGTTTGCAACCCAAAAGGATAAACACAAAATACATTTTGTACAAAAAGATATCATCAAAACACTAACAGGTACACATGACGAATTTTGAAAATCAAGAATCTGGACAGATATACTTGTCCGGTTGTATCTAAGTTTGCAAACTGAAAACGGCAAAACTAGACTTTAGTACCTTCACGAAACATTTAGATATATGTCTTAAGTTTCCAATCCAAAAAAAATCAACACAAAAATCATTTTGTACAAAAAGATATCATCAACGCACTAACAGAAGTACCATTTCAAAAACGGGTCTGCAACCAAAGTTTATTCCCCCAATTTCGACAATAACAACTTATCAACAACATCAACAACATTATCAACAATCATTCTACATCATAAATTAACTAATTCCACCCATTTAATCCAACCAAAACAGCCCCAAATCCATAAGTCTCAACAAAGCAAACAAACAAGTTTACAACGCTTACTTCCTCCGCTTTAAATCGTTAAATCTCTAAACAAGCTTATTAACAAGAAAAAGAACCTCAATCTTACCTTAGGTGTGCAGAAAATACGACAACACACTCCTTACTAGCTGATTTTTAGCTCAAAGTGAAGACAACGTAACGTGCAACGCCTTTTTCTTCACGAGTTTCGGAATTCGAGACTCGGATTTGGGTCAAAAATGGCTTCTTAGCCTAGAAGATCTCTCTTTCTCTCTTTCTCTATGATGTTCTAGAAACTTATGGTCTAAAAATGGAAGAGATAAGCTGAACTTATCCTTTAAAAGTCAAAGAAAATGGGTCTGACCCGACTTGGATTCGAGTTGGGCCCAAAATTATCACCCTACTTGACCCTTCTGAGTTAAAACATCCATAACTTTTTATTACGATGTCGCCTATAAGGCCACGACCTATGGTTGGAAAGGTATTTAAATTATCTACAACTTTCATTTTATAAGCTTTCCCAAATTTCCAAATTATAAAGGGTTTATGGCCTCCCTAAGTCTGATCACCCAAAAATGTAGCTAAACAAAAGCATTTTTTTTCCCGTAACAAAATTCGAGTCAGTAGAAGTTGATCATATCATCAAGAAATAACCACTTTAATGCGAAAATTAGCTTAAATAATTAGGGGCGTTACAACTCTCTCCTCCTTAAGAAATTTCGTCTCAAAATTTACCTTATGCTAGTCCCGAAACAAATGGGGATATTGAATTTGCATGTCCTCCTCTCGCTCCCAAGTTGCTTCATTGCCAGAATGATTTCTCCAAAGGACTTTTACTAAAGGAACTTTCTTGTTTCTAAGCTCTTTTGTCTCATGGGCTAAGATTTGGATAGGTTCCTCTTTATATGTCACATCAGGACTTATCTCAATCGATTCGACAGGAAGAACATGAGATGGATCTGAGCGATATCTTCTAAGCATAGAAACATAGAAGATATTGTGGATTCTATTTAACTCCGGTGGAAGAGCTAGTTTATAAGCAACTGGACCAACTCTCTCAAGTACTTCGTATGGTCCAATAAATCGAGGACTAAGTTTTCCTTTTTTTCCAAATCTCATAATCTTCTTCCATGGAGAAACCTTTAAAAATACCTTATCTCCCACTCGGTACTCAATTTCACGCCTCTTAAGTCAGCATAAGATTTTTGTCTATCTGAAGCAATTTTTAGACGATCCTTGATGACTTTTACCTTATCTTCAGTTTGTTGCACAATATCAGGACGAATCAGTTTTCGTTCACCAACTTCACTCCAGCAAAGAGAAGTTCTACACTTTCTCCCATATAAGGCTTCGTAGGGAGGCATGCCAATACTTGATTGGTAGCTATTATTATAAGCAAATTCTACCAAGGCTAGGTGTCTGTCCCAACTACCTTCAAATTCCATAATGCAAGCTCGAAGCATATCTTCCAAGATTTGAATCACCCTCTCGGATTGGCCGTCTGTCTGAGGGTGGAAATACGTACTAAAGTTCAACCTAGTGCCCAAAGCTTCTTGCAATCTAGTCCAGAACCTAGATGTAAACCTTGGGTCTCGGTCAGATACAATAGAAATAGGAACTCTATGTAGCCTCACAATCTCATTAACATACAATTCTGCTAAATGTTCGAGTGAGTAGTCCATTTTGATGGCCAAGAAATGAGCACTTTTGGTTAGCCTATCCACTATAACCCAAATTGCATCATGATTTCTTTGAGTGCGTGGAAGCCGAGAAACAAAGTCCATGGTTATCCTTTCCCATTTCCACTCAGGTATCGATAAGGGTTGTAGCAACCCCATTGGGACTTGATGCTCGGCCTTTATTTGTTGACAAGCTAAGCATTTAGAAATATATTCTGCAATGTCCTTCTTCATACTATTCCACCAGTAATGTTCTTTGATGGTTTGATACATTTTGGTACCTCCAGGATCCATTGCATATGGTGAAGTATGTGCTTCATTCAAGATTTCTCTCCTGAATTTGTCATCATTAGGAATGCATAACCTATTTTGTATAACAAGACAACATCCTCCTTTAATGTAAAATCTTTCTTTTCCCCCTTCTGAACTTCTTTGGTCAATTTTATGAGTTTCTCATCTAACTTTTTCCCTTCTTTCACCTATTCACGCAATGTTGGCTTGACTCGCAAATTAGCAACCACTGAACCATACGAATCAAGTGTAAAATAGACATTCATGGCTCTTAACTCCAGAAGCAAAGGCAAAGGATTCAGATGCAAGCTTGCAAAGGATTTGCGACTTAAGGCGTCTGCAACCATATTAACTTTACCTGGGTGATAGTCAATCGTGCAGTCATAATCTTTGATGAGTTCAAGCCATCTGCGTTGTCTTAAGTTCATCTCTTTCTGCGTACCCAAGTATTTTAAGCTCTTGTGATCAATGAATATATGACACTTTTCTCCATACAAATAATGCCGCCATATCTTTAAGGCGAACACTATAGCAGCAAGTTCTAGATCATGAGTAGGATAATTCAATTCATGTGGTTTTAATTTCCGAGAGGCATATGAAATAACTTTCCCTTCTTGCATCAACACACATCCCAAACCACGATGAGAAGCGTCACTATATATCACATACTCTTTCTCCTCTATTGGTAGAGTAAGTATAGGCGCTTGTGTCAACAAGGATTTGAGTATTTCAAAGCTCTCTTGGCACTTGTCATCCCAAGTAAACTTCACTTCCTTCTTCAAAAGTCTAGTCAAAGGAGAGGCTATAATGGAGAAGCCTTTCACAAACCTTCTATAGTATCCAGCTAAACCCAAGAAACTTCTTACCTTAGTAGAACTTTTAGGAGTTTTCCATTCAACAACTGCTTCAATTTTAGTAGGATCCACCTTCACACCTTCGGCTGACACAACATGTCCCAGAAAAGCCACTTCATTAAGCCAAAATTCACACTTTGAAAGTTTAGCATAAAGTTCCTTCTCCTTCAAAGTTTGCAAAACAATCCGAAGATGTTTATCATGCTCTTCTTTACTCTTGGAATATATTAAAATATCATCTATAAAAACCACCACAACTTGATCAAGATAAGGCCTAAATACTCGATTCATTAAATCCATGAATATTGCAGGAGTATTAGTCAATCCAAATGGCATTACTAAGAATTCATAATGACCGTATCGAGTTTTAAAAGCAGTTTTAGGAACATCTTCCTTTCTAACACGCAGTTGGTGATACCCAGACCTTAAATCAATCTTTGAGAATAAATTGGCACCCTTTAGCTGGTCAAACAAATCATCAATCCTTGGTAGTGGATATATGTTCTTGATTGTTATTTTGTTCAATTGTCTATAGTCAATGCAAAGTCTAAGAGTTCCATCTTTCTTCTTCACAAATAGCACAGGGGCTCCCCAAGGAGAAACACTTGGACGAATAAAACCTTTCTCAAGAAGTTCTTGCAATTGAGTTTTCAATTCCCTTAATTCTGCTGGTACCATTCTATAAGGAGTGATAGAAATAGGAGTAGATCCAGGAATGAGCTCGATCGGAAATTCAACTTCTCTTTTTGGTGGTAACCGAGGAAGATTTTCTGGAAACACTTCCAGAAAGTCACACACAGTAGGTATATCTTTAAGACTAGGACTCTCCACACGTGTATCAATTATGTGAGCAAGATATGCACTGCAACCTTGACGAATCATCTTTCTTGCTAAGGCCACAGAAATAATATTAGATGACAATGATCTTTCACCTTGTACAATAATGTGTGAAAATGCAGGGTCCTTAAAAGTCACATGCTTGGACCTACAATCCACTACTGTATGACATTTATAAAGCCAATCCATACCGATAATAATATCAAAATCATGGAAAGGCATTTCAATCAAATCAGTAGGAAAGACCAGGTTTTGAATCATGAAGGGACAAGCTTGGTAAACTCGATTACAAACAAATTGGTAACCCAAAGGACTTTCAACTAGAACGTCAAAGTTAAGTCTCACAGATTTCACATTTTCAGGAAGAATAAGTGATGAACAAATATAGGAATGTGTAGAGCCAGGATCAAATAGTGTAAACACAGATAAGCCATATAAGTCAAATTTACCAAAAACCACGTCCTTTCCCTCTTGATCGTCTCTCTGCCTCATAGCATAAGCTCGTGCAGTAGCTCTGGACCCGCTAACTTGAGTTGCTCCACTTGTCCCCGCTGCTTGGTTGTTTTTAGGCCTTGCACCTCTATTGGTTTGAGGAGGATTATTAGAAGACTTATTAACCGAGCCCTCAGTATGCAAGGAAGGGACATTTTTAGGCTTAGGACAGTCCCTCACTTTATCATAAAAGCTACCACAATTAAAACATGCACTAGAAGCTCTCCTGCAAGCACCATAGTATTCTTTCCACATTCTGCACAAGTGGGAACACGAGTCTTACCTTGGCTATAACTCGGGGTACTAGCTGTAGAAAAATTTAGTCTGCTTTGCTTCTATTGATCTGACCTATTGACACTACTAGCCTCAGAATCATCAAACCTTCCCTTCTTGGATGGACCTCCAAAATCTGACCTAGGCTTTCAGAATCTATTCTCATGTCTACTAGCTTCTTCCTTATCAAGTCTTTCCCAAGTGAAAGCTGTAGAAACTAATTTACAAAAGTTCTCATATTGCAGGATTGCCACATTCTTTCTGATGGAATCGTTTAGGCCATCTTCAAACCTCCTGCATTTATCTTTTTCATAGGTAATAATGCCTCCAGCATAATGAGAGAGTCTAAGAAATTTTTGTTAATACTCAGCAATAGACATGTCTCGTTGCCTTAGATTCAAAAACTCTTTTTTCTTAGCATCACAATAAGCAGGTGGGACATACTTCATATGAAATTCTTTAACAAAATCATCCCAGGTAAGAACTGGAGGTTTTTCTTTTGCATTTGGCACACTTACCCACCAGTCATAAGCATCTTTCTGCAATAACGAGATGGCATACCTGAATTTGGCAATATCAGAACACTCTAACTGCTCAAACACCCGCTCTATACACTCAAGCCATTGTTCAACATCTGTGGGATCAATAGTGCCTTCAAATTCCACTCCACCCATTTTCCTCATTTTTTCAAAGTTTAACCCATGGGGGTCATGGATCGTTTCAGCCATACGGTGAAAGAATTCAGCCATCTGTTGAAAAGGAGGATTCATAACTTGAATACCAGGGCTCATGTGAGAATGCGAACCAACTCTTACTCCTTGTTGACTTCCCACACCAGACCCACTAGTATAAGGAATATATTGGTCTGAGGACTGTTCGCCAACCCCTTCTACTGTATGAGGTTGGGAATAAGAGTCACCTGTATCTTAACGAGCTGCTTCCATAGGTCTACGAGAACAAGAGGCCATAACGTAACTCCTTTAAAAGTGAAGATCACATAGCATTAGGGACATGAATATGATGCATTTGCAACTTGTATGCATTAAATATGCTATTTACCCTATAGTAATCACATAATATAGCCCAAATCTTTCAAAAAACAAGTGTGTAAGTAAATCACAACAAAATTCCTAGAACCACAAACCTAGGCTATGATACCAACACTTGTAGCGACCCTCCAGGGAGGATGCTACTACAAAAAAATGTATATTAAATTCATGACACAAAAACAAATAACTTTCCGTAAGGCCCATTTATATAATTTAAAAAAAATAGTGAAAGGTGTAAGTTGTTCGCCAACTAAAATTTTTTTCATCTCAATTAAATCAAATAAAAATTCCAATTTAGGACAGGCGACTTCTAAAAATAGTTTTAAAAAAATAACTTCCGAGACATTCATTTAAGCTCCCAAAACTTCATCTCCAATGGCCAACCTCAAGCCTCTTCTCGGACATTTCCTACGATAGAAACAACTATCGCTAAGCACAAGTTTGAAGCCTTTGGGTTTCCACCATAATATTTTCAAGTCATGAGCCGCACCAATGTACAATAATAATTTAAACAAGGAAAACAACTATATCACGAGTATCAAGTTCTAAATGTAAAAGCTTAAGTGTAAATAATTTATAGAAGTACATTTACAAGATTTAGCACCAAGTTTCTCCCAATATGTACGTCATGCCGTCACACCAACATGATCAAGTATCAAGAAGGACCGGAGCCCTGTATCAAGAAGGGTAAAGACCTAATAATTAAGAGAATCAAGAACCATATTAAAAATGGCTTCCTAATTCGTACTTAAAATGGACAACTTCCATACTTAAGACGAACTAAAAATCCATAATCAAGATGGCAAAGGGTCCGAAATAAGAGGCATGCCAATAGTGACAAAGTCACAGCTACAAGAAGAACAAGGTCCACAAGAATGTCAAGTGATCGAGCAATCCGTACAAGTGGGCGAGTTAAGCAAGTGTCTTGCAAATTTCCCAAGATACCAACATGACAAGACATATTTCAAGACAATAGCAACCATACCAAGATAGGCTTTCAATATATTAGTAGGTAACAAGAGTTTATACACAAACCTCAGTCTTTTAGCATACAACAATCCAACACGACTTCAAAAGTTCAAACCGTAGGCCATCAAATGTCTCAAGTTCCTCAACTTGCACACGATATAAACAACCTTGAAAATACCATTAAATGACTTATTTAAAATTCCAGAATATCCATAATATTGACATAAAACAAGATTTATTATTGCAAATAAGCCTAGAATGTTTCGACCTGAATTATGTTACTAAAACAGTAAATTAGGAAAGTCAAGTACCACAGGTTGAATCCAAATTTAGAAACTCAAAACAGCAAAACTGGACTTTATTCCCTTCATGAAACTTTTAGATCTATGTCTTAAGTTTGCAACCCAAAAGGATAAACACAAAATACATTTTGTACAAAAAGATATCATCAAAACACTAACAGGTACACATGACGAATTTTGAAAATCAAGAATCTGGACAGATATACTTGTCCGGTTGTATCTAAGTTTGCAAACTGAAAACGGCAAAACTAGACTTTAGTACCTTCACGAAACATTTAGATATATGTCTTAAGTTTCCAATCCAAAAGAAATCAACACAAAAATCATTTTGTACAAAATGATATCATCAACGCACTAACAGAAGTACCATTTCAAAAACGGGTCTGCAACCAAAGTTTATTCCCCCAATTTCGACAATAACAACTTATCAACAACATCAACAACATTATCAACAATCATTCTACATCATAAATTAACTAATTCCACTCATTTAATCCAACCAAAACAGCCCCAAATCCATAAGTCTCAACAAAGCAAACAAACAAGTTTACAATGCTTACTTCCTCCGCTTTAAACCGTTAAATCTCAAATTAACAAGAAAAAGAACCTCAATATTACCTTAGATGTGCAGAAAATACGACAAAACACTCCTTAATAGCTGATTTTTAGCTCAAAGTGAAGACAACGTAACATGCAACGCCTTTTTCTTCACGAGTTTCGGAATTCGAGACTCGGATTTGGGTCAAAAATGGCTTCTTAGCCTAGAAGATCTCTCTTTATCTCTTTATCTATGATATTCTAGAAACTTACGGTCTAAAACTGGAAGAGATAAGCTGAACTTATCCTTTAAAAGTCAAAGAAAATGGGCCTGACCCGACTTGGATTCGGGTTGGGCCCAAAATTATCACCCTGCTTGACCCTTCTGAGTTAAAACATCCATAACATTTTATTTCGATGTCGCCTATAAGCCCACAACCTATGGTTGGAAAGGTATTTAAATTATCTACAACTTTCATTTTATAAGCTTTCCCAAATTTCTAAATTATAAAGGGTTTATGGCCTCTCTAAGTCTGATCACCCAAAAATATAGCTAAATAAAAACATTTTTTTTCCTCGTAACAAAATTTGAGTCAGTAGTAGTTGATCATATCATCAAGAAATAACCACTTTAATGCGAAAATTAGCTTAAATAATTAGGGGCGTTACAGGTTATATTGAGAGACTAAGGTTGTGGACTCCCGTTCAGGGTCGTAAAATTAATCTAGTTACTCTTTTCTTCTTTTTTAAAATGGAAGGCGTTTGGCATTGACCCCTACCTCATTTCATTAGGATAAGTACAAGAGAAGGGGACATAAAACCAAAACCTCCCAGAGTGGCACCAAAAAAAGAACTACACAAAAGATAAAATTATCAATTGGTTGTTCCTGAGAGGGAAGGTACTGTTCTTATAAGAACATAACCCTCCCAGTAGGAGATCATGGTGGATTAAAGAACCGTCTAGGATGTTTTCCTTTTTTGAATCTAATGAAGACTAGTTGAAGTTTATTCAATCTTAGAGGACCTTTACAAGACTCTGGCAAATCAATTTCTCGAGTGTAAGTTTCTTCCCTCTTTCTAGTTGTAGAAAATTTTGTAAGGGCATCTGCAACTGAATTTGCTTCTCGAAAGCAATGTTTGACATGAATTCGATTGCCCTGAATCTTACTTTTGATCTTCTTAAAAAATTTCTTGAGTTTTCAAGGAGGTTTTGTGAACCCATGGATCACATTAATCGCTAACAAGTTATCCATCTCTAAAGTCACTTGTGCATTGTCTTTGCGTATACACCAATCAATTCCATGTAAAACAGCCTCTAATTCACACGGATTGTTAGTTAAGAATTGAATTGGTTTTGCAAAAGCAAAGATCATATTATCATTTCCTTTTCTAACAATCCCCGCTAACTTCTGTCTTTCCATGAAGCTTCCATCCATATTGAGTTTCCAATTGTCACTAGTTGGTCTTGCCCACTTAATTATTATGATGCTGATTCTAGGATTGTACCCTTCAGTTATTCTGCACACTTTTGTCCAGTTCCACGTAGTTTTCATCTTACAAAACCTTTTTTGAGATAGCTATCTGCACATTAATCATAATTTGATTTGTAATTATGTATATAGATTTATTCTTTTGATCATATCTTTTAGCATTTCTGCTTTTCCAAATCTCCCATAGGATGAAGAAAGGAGTGATCATCCTAATCATTCTTAGCAATCATTTGCCACCAGCAATCAAAAGCCCTTGTATGAAGTTGGCATTGAAAAGAATTCCCAATAGTCTGGTCATGTAATTCTAGACCTTAACAACAAGATCACTTGTTATAAACAAATGGTTTAAGGTCTCAGGCCTAGAAATTCTGCAACAAGAGCATAAAGTATCTACCCTTATAGCATATCCTCTCACAATATCATCCATGGATAATTTCCTTCTAAGAATTCTCCATATAAAGAAAGCAATTTTAAAAGGATTGTTTGTCCCCCAAATTTGTTTAAATAGAAAATCTTTAGTCTTTCTCTGTCTTAGAATGTTCCAAGTAGTGTTGCAAGTAAAATTCCCAAAAGTAATTGGAGACCATATGAATATATACTTGTTAAGTCTGTTACCAATGTAAATTTGAGAGCTTTTCCAAACAATGTTATCTAGAAGAATCATGTTGAGTTTGTCAATATTCCATTGTTGGTCTAGAATGAAGTTATTAACAGTGATACTTCCATGACTAGGCCAATTATCTCACCAAAAATAAACTTTAAGTTCATTAATATCCCATTTAATCTCTTGTTCCACCAATGGTCTAATGTGAAGAAGACACCTCCACACATTAGAGTTCTTAGAACAAATCACTTTGAAAAACATGTTGGTTTTAGGACAGTATTTAGCCTTGACAAATCTACACCACAAGTTGTCAATGATTCTTAATCTCCACCATTTCTTTGTTGTGAACGTTTACAAATATCAAAATGTCATTTTAAACCAAGACCTCCTTCTTCGACTAGATAGCACATAGTTTTCCATGAGCAACAGTGGTATTTATTCTTTCCATTTTTTCCTCCTCAGAAAAGTTACAGAAGAATTTCTCTATTTGCTCCATAACATTAATGCTCCAAAGCTGCAAAAAGATAAAGAGTTTGAGATTGTAAAATGTGTTTGATAATAAGAGTCCTAGAACTTGTAGATAAGAAATTATTCTGCCATCCTCTTGCTTTGGTAATGACTGTGGTAGCTAAGTCAGTGAATAAGTTGATTATTTTCTTTCCTGTATATATAGAACATCCGCGGTATTGAAAATCCATGTCCATCTCTTGATCCTTCTATTCAATCTACGATTGATGTTATCATGGGTAATAAAATAACTTTTGTCATTACTGATCTCTTGACCAGAGGCAAATTGGTATTCTCTAAGTTGTTTCATGATAAGTTTGATGGAGTGCTTATGGATGGAAGAAAACAAAATCAAATCATCAGCATAGCATAGATGATTTACCTTAGGACCATTCGATTTCATGGTAAAGCCAATAAAGTCATTTCTGGTATTAAGATGATTTAGAACTTTAGACAAAGCTTCAACACCTAGAATAAACAATGTAGGTGATAGCGTATCACCCTGTTTAAGCCCTCTGCTGCTGTTGAAAAAAATCATGTCTTGAGCCATTGATAATAGCAGAGTATCAATTGTTAGAAACATAAGTCTCTTAATAAGATCAACGAAATAATCTCTGAAGCCCAACTTCCTTAACACAACCAAAATAAAAAAGCAACACATCTTTTCATATGCTTTGGACATATCCAATTTCAAAACTACAATACCTGCTCCATCACCATTATTGATGTCATGAACAATTTTCTGAGCAGGTAAAATATTCTTTGTAATCAATATACCTTAATGAATCTTGACTGATTGTCAGAGATTATCTTGGGTAGGTTAGTAGCAATTCTCATAGAAATATTCTTTGAGAGGATTTTTTTAGTGAAGTTACTCAAACTAATTGATCTGAGCTAAGAAAGATTATTAGGAGCTTTAACCTTGGATATAAGCACCAAGCATGTGTGAGTGAAATATCTAGATAGTTTGGGCCAGTGAAAAAAGACTTGACATACTCGACCATATCTACTTTAATTATATCCCAAGTACTTTGAAAGAAATGACCATTGTAACCATCAGGTCCTGCAGAGCTATTAGGATCCATTGATTGAATGGTATGTCTGATCTCTTCTTCTGATGGAACTTTCTCTAGAAAATCATTATCCATCTTGGTAACTTTGAAAGCAAGTGAAGAATACAGGAAGGTTCTAATGCATCCATTCTTTAAATACATACAAAATGAAAGAACTAACCATACCCTAAGAATTACCTTCTAGAATATCTATCTAGCAACGATCTCATAGATACTTCCCCTTTCGTGCTCCACAACCCTAGCTATGAGTTAAGTTATTAATAAAAGGCGCAACAACTAAATTATAAATAAAAGAATGCATATATTCGATAATCAAGAACACAAATAAAGAATTATTAGGTTAAATAATAGATTACTCACAATCAACTAATGCATTCACAAGTATATCCTGTAAATTTCCAACGTCAACTCGCTAATAACCTATGCGAAAAATTCTAAACTTTTCTAACTCCCATAAAATTTTAAAACTGGGTATTTAACCATGTATAGTTTCTAAAAATATTAAATAAAATTTGGAATAAATAAAATTCAGAAAAAAAATCGGAACTCTAACTTTTTAACACTATAATAAATTCAAGAAAATTCTACACCACTTATATTGTACAACTTAATTCCAAAGCATCCATTCTTCTTTTTCTGTACCCTCAACTACATGGAAACACAGTATATTATTCTTTTATGATTTTGGAAATCTTAAGTGACAAACTTTAGGTGTTTCGTTGCTTATAAAACTTGTTATTACTTAATGAAGAGTAGTTTGTCCTTTCTCTATAGAGAAAATATTATATTTCTCAAAGTTTCATGATTGTTGAAGGCAATCAAAAATATATCAATAACTTGGATGAAAAATAATATTATTGAGAAATTAAAATTTTATTAGTTGAAAAAATTAAGATATTACAAAAATTAAATGTGTTTAAAATTATAAACAACAATAACAATATATTCAGTATAATCTTACAAAATAAACTTGAACAAGATAAGATATGCGCAGACAACATGTTTAAAATGTGTTCTTTGGAAAGTTCATTTCAGAAATTAGAAACATAAAATCTAAGAAATTAAAATAGCACCAATTTTTTTTTTATCATTTTTAGATGAAGCAACAGTTGCAACTTCTAAAAAAAAAGCAATATATTGTCTAAATGTAGACAGTGAAATTTTATTGATAAATTCATATTAAATTTTGGATTAATTTTTTAATTCATGATTTGTAGACCAAATCAAATTATTGATTAATAAAGTTGGATTAATATTTAAGTTAAAATTATATGGCTTAAATAAAGTCCAAATTACTTTTGGGCTAGTCTGTTAAGTTGACAGGACGAGCCCAACTCATGCTCTTCAAGCCCAAGGTCCTCTAAAATTACCTTGAAGACCAAAATACCTCTAAGACCCTAGCACACAACTATATAAAGGGGTCGTCGTAAGATCAAAAGGAGAAGAAGAAAAAAGAACAAAAGGGAAGAAATACATAGAAAAGCTCTGATATTCAGTGGTGATCCACAAGTCCTCCGCATATAAAGAAGTTTTCCTCTCCAAGTTGTGAGCCGCAAGTTCCCGCATCTCCGCAATTGTAATCAAAATTTGGCTCTACATTCGTGGTGAAGTTCCGACAAATATTTCATCAATTTAAGACCAAAGCAAATGTCACGCCCCGGGAGGGTACCCTAGACGTAACCGGCACTTAGAAACTATTTCTGGCTCCCAAGCGAACCACATAGCCTGATCACACATCCGTTCATTCATTCATTCAACGGAAAGTTTAAAAATAAAGAATAATTTAGCGGGTAACTCAAATCACCCATCCAACTCGAAGAATAAAGGTCATGGGCCAACAGATCAACTAAAATATTTGTCATTAAAAATAGTTTGACAAGAATAACTCAAAGATAGAAGTACTCAATCGACCCATCGCTATCTAGTCTATGAAGCCTCTATCACTACTATCTAATTGGTGTCAATGACATGTTCATGGCTATCTCAAATAAAAATAAAAAGGCTAACTCGATGCAAGAATACACAAATGGTGTCCTCCGAATGTAGGGGAGGACTCACCAATACGCTGAGTGCAAATAGATCCCCAATGATGCTCCTATTGACGATCTCATAAACCTGTCTCTGCATCATGAAACGATGCAGGTCAAATGGCGTCAGTACGTGGAATGTACTGGTATGTAAAATGGCAGAATGAAACATACCTCGAGGAAGAATAACATCGGTCCACATATCTCAAATCAGAAAGATAAGAGGGACTCAAATAAAGCGTCGTAAATCTAAAGTAAGGATGCAATTTAGATAGAGACCAATCATATACCATACAATCCAATCCAATTATGTATAATACAGTTCAATCAAATCATTTACCATTCGATCCCTTTCAATCATGTACAATCCGATTATATACACTCAACTCAACAATCAACTCAATAATCAAATCCAATCTAGTCACATACCATTTTATTCAATCCAATCACAATTCATCTATTCTAATCCGACCATATAAAACCTACTCAACATTCAACTCAACAATCAGCTCAAAGAACTCAACTCAGTAAATATGCAAATTAAATTATGCAACGTTTTACAATTCAACTCAAAGGACTCAACTCAATAAATATGTAACAACTCACTCAAGTGTCCTAAGTCTAACAAGAAATAGTTTAGACAAGACCAACTCATAACCCACTCAACTCAACAGACTCGGAGCACTATCAAGACCTAAATGGGAGTTTCTCATATCCGACAACCATCACTTATGAGCCAGTGATAGTACAACAATTAGACATCATTGCCACGTCCGTCCATACCTTGCCAGGGCATGAACGCCTCCCTAATCATGAATACCATCGATTAGTCAAGTCCTATCATTTCAGGACAATAAAAATGGGAAACATCCGACTTTAATGGTTTGATCCCACGGGAAGCATCCGACTTTAACAGTTTCATCCCTACCTACGTTAGCGGCGTAGTTTTCTGGGGTTCGAGTATGGACTGTACTCTCACCCGCCTCGGTGCTCGATACTCCTCTCATGACTCCATGCTCATAAAACTCCTCCAATCATCTCAAACAAATCCTCACAGCTAGTTTCATGTGGTACATTGCCACCTCATCAACTCTGTTCTCATTTCAACTCAATTAACTCATAATGACAAGTCTCATTGGACCTTCTTTCAAATCGACTCATCTCAAATTATCAAACTCTTTTTTAAAAAAATTTATACAATCTCAACTCAATGAATGCAGAAAATATTATGTACATTAAAATGTAATTTCAACTCCTCAACTCAAACTCAAAATAGATACTTTAATGTAAAAATACTCAACTCATTTAAAGGCTCCTCATACTCAACTCATACTTAAACTCCTTTCTAAATCAAAGATGAAACTAATAGTTCTTTAGACTCAAAGTAGTGTATAAATAGCTTATGCAAAAAGGTTCATAAATAATTTATTTAAAGCTCCTCCTCAAAAGATAGTTTATTTTCAAAATATTCCTAAGACTCCAATCTACTCAAATTATGCACATCACATACCACAAAATCACCTTAGACTCCAATCCACTTTATCACACAACATCTTCATCGACATCACCTCTTCATTCACATCATCGTCAAATATCATCATTCACATCGTCACCAAACATCATCATCACATCATCATCAAATATCATTATTCACATCATCATCAAACATTATTATCACATCATCATCAAATATCATTATTCACATCATCATCAAACATTATTATCACATCATCATTAAATATCATTATTCATATCATCATCAAACATCTACTCTAAAATCCTTATTTTAGTTCTATGTTCATTTTATAGAAGCAAAAGGACATTGTTAACTATCTAATTCATTCTTTTCATTCCAGTCAATACATATATACACAAAACCATCTACCTCAACTCAAGACAAATTATGACCAAAGAAATCTCATCTTGGGTTAATGTGAATGAAATATGAATCCATACTCTCAACAAAATTCAACTCAAGAATATCGTCAACATCTATATACAAAGATACATTTATAATCCATAATATGAAAAATATCTATTTAGTAACTCAAGTCATTAAAAACATCAATCAACCAATTGTGTCTAAAAATATTCTATAGTTTTAGGAAAACTTTCAAGAAAACCTTCTTAGAAGGTTCAACTCTTTCACAACTCCTATTCAACACATCTATGGGCATATGGAAGAATTCAATCCATATTTTAGGTTAGCTTTACATACCTTGTTTGAAGACTTGAAGAAAACCTTGATGTTGGATCTTCAATGGAGGACTCAAATCTTGAAGCTCTTGGACTCTTTTGTTGGAAATGGAGAAGAAGAAGAAGAGAGAGAGAGAGAGAGGAACTCCTAGGGCTTTTCTAGAGAGAGAGTGGGGGCTGAAAAATGATCCTAAAATGATCTATGGTGATACATAGATAATTTGGGACAATTCCCAAATTGCCCCTCCTTAAAAGTTCTGAAAAATAGGCAAAAATGCACCTAGCGCGATAGTGGACATTGCGCCCTTGCAGCGCCAGGCTGATTATGCCTAAAACCTACACACCTCGTAGTGGCACGTTGCGCCAAGGACCAAACTACTGAGGCACATTCTTGGCGTGATAGTGGCGCATCGCGCCCTTACGGCGCCAAGGCCAATATTTTCTAGGTTCTGGAAAGTGGCTTGAAAACCCTGCACACCCTTTAGTGGCGGGCCGCGCCAGAGCCCAAACTACTGAGGCATGTTTCTGGCGCGATTGTGGCGCGTCGCACCACTGCAGCACCAAGCCCAATTTTTCCCAGCAATTGCAACCCAGGCCTGAAAATTCCTATCGAGCTAGTTCGTCTTAGGATCGTCATATCTTTTGATCCCGAACTTCAAAAATTACAATCTTGGTAGCGTTGGAAAGAAGACTCGACAACCTTTAATTTGGTAGGTCATGGCCCATACAGCTCATCATATTCTAAGAGATATGCTCGTTTGAAGTCGACCCTAATACTAACTCATCCGAAAACTTAATCGATTGGAGTCCTTTGGACTCGACTGGGATCTAAGGATCCCTTATGACCCCACATCACCTCTAACACTCTTTATTTACTTAGGAACTCATCCTAAGTCATGTGAAAAATTTCAAGTCCTCCGGTCCGAGTCTACACTCACGTGAACAAATGTTCGAATCTTAGCAAAAAGTTTCCGGGATGTCACAACAAAGCTCTTGAGTTGATGATCGTGAGAAGAAGAATCAGAGGATTATGTCTCTTTCATTAGATTTTATAAAGATTGTAGCCTTTAAATAAATTATTAAAATATAAATATTAATGTTTTTCTGTATTTTTTCTTTCTTGATTGCTATTTTTTAGAAACGAAACTTAGTCGCGTACAAATTAGCACATCCGGTGGGACAATCTATGTAATGACCCTCCAGATCATTTTTCTTATACTGATTCTGCTTTATCGTTTAGAGCATTCCTATAGCGACCCCGGGTCATTTATGCCTGCTAGCATTGGTTGCTCGAATGTATGGTCGTTCGTTTGGAATTTGTGCAAGTTTCCGTGATGGAAGGCCTTTATAACATAAAAAATAATTTTTGAGTTAAAGTGCGATAAAACAACCTCAAAACGAATTTCTGACAGTTCCATTAGCTCTGAAATGGCCAAATTAGGCTAGAAGTTTAGTTGAATCGAGTTCTGGGATTTTCGGTGCGAGTTTAAACCATTTTTAGCATTTTAGCTTTGAAACCATTTTAAGCATTTTAGCTTTGAAAATTGGCGAGCGGTTGACTTTGGTCAACATTCTATGAAAACGTGCTCAAATAAAAATTCTGACAGAGCAGCTAGCTCCGAAATGTCGAGTTTGGTCTAGAATGACCTTGTGTCCGACTCTCGAGGCTTTCGGATTCATTCTGAGTCCTTCGGTGAAATTTGGGTAAAAATGGCATTAGGAGTGGGACCCACATTCAGTCGTAACAACTCGTATGAAAATTTTAACTATGCCATTGAATTCGAAACTTCGAATTTAGTGGTGTGGCATAGTCCGTTTGCGTTTACGGGGTTCTGAACGAATATCAAATACCCCATTGAAGAATAAAATAACGGCCTATATGATAAGCATCAGGTTGCTTGAATAAACAAGAAAACAATGCAGAAACGAAATTAAAGATTAAATACAAAAATTGAAAGATATGTGAAATTCGAGAATAAAATCCCCAAATTTCACTATAAAGTGCTAAGAACCCAAATTGATCTTAATATTCAAAATTAGCAAATTAAACTAATTGTGATATTAATAGAGTCAATTCAAGAACTTAGATCAAAAGTGATCTAGACCTCTATTTCAAAAAAACTAGAGACAACAATTAGTATAAGACTAATCACCTTCTTTAATTTACTAATAAGAACCAAAGATATCAAATTAAGAATTAATATTACCTCTTAAAGAATCGTTCTTATAAGGTTGTAAGATAAATTCATAGTCACCACACACAAAAGTGCAAAGAAGAGAAAACTCTCAAATAATATTAATCATGTTTATTTTCAAAATAATAAAACCTACCCCTATATATAGGGAAAACCTATCTCAAATAGAATGAGATTCAATTCCTACTTTTATGGAAATAATAACTAGGAAACTTTAAACTAGGAAACTTTTAAACTAAGAAAGTTTAAATTAGGAAACTTTAAACTAGGAAACTTTTAAACTAAGGAACTTTCAAATATGGAAACTTTGACTTTGAACGTCCATCTTTTTGAGCTCTCTTTTGGGGCTTGATGTGGCCCAATCTTCTTCCTTTGGGGCTTGAATTTGGATACTTCTTTCGTAATAAACATATTCTTAATTTTTCATTGAAGCCCATTAACTTTAGTGCAGTAGGACGACATGGATGTTATCATTCCCCTCTTCTTGAAAATAATTTGTCCTTGAATTTGAATCTCGCAAAATTCAGAAGACATGCATTAGTAAACAACATCTCTTACTCGAAAACAACAATGGTCGGAACAAAACAAGATAGTGACCATGTGTCCACTTAACCCAATTAATCCTAGCATGTATAAATACACCCTTATAAAGCATGTGGACATCATCATCCCAATAGAAAATTCTCGTACTTATATAAGAACAACAAAATTCTCGCCTATATGCCATTGCAAATAATACATGCAACTCCAATTTAGTTTTATCTATAAAGTACTCCAATAACATGACAAAGACGATACAAGATCCAGGTAGAGGCGGAGTTAAAACCTAGGAAGGGTGTGCAGGTGAACACCATTCGTCAGAAAGTTACATTGTTTATATGTCAAAATTTATCAAATGTTAATATATAATTTATTTTGCACACCTTTGGCAAGTGCCTTTGGCGCAGTGGAAAGAGTGCTCAAACGTGTTGCTGAGGACAGGAGCTCGAATCTCCCCGTTATGTATGAATTTTTATTTCTTTTGTTTGTCTAATTCACTGTTATATTATTAACACAATTCTTTGAAAAAGAAATTTTGTAGGTCCACCTAATCTCACATCACTCTCTCAAATCAAAGTTATATTTTATTCCTTTTTAGGAGTCATTAAATACTATTTATTTAATAGTTAGTTTCTCCATTTTAATTTATATGATTGTATTGAAATATTTAGAGTCAATCAAAAAAAATTACAGATTTTTTTATGTCTTTAAAATATGTTATATTGTTAACTATTGTGATTTATATTATTTTTTAAATAATTTTCAAATATATAAATTTTGTATCAAAAGCTATTATTTTCGAATTCACGATCTTAATTTAAAAACTTGAATCTCAAAATTTTAACTGTGCTACATAAATCAAAACAAGGAAGATATTAAATTTAACTAAAATCTTAATTTGGATATATTTTTATATCAAATATAAAATAATATTTCAAACTAGTTTCTACTAAAAGAATTAGAAGAAAAGGTTATATGCAATTACACTTTTCCATTTCCTCCTAAGTAAGTTATTAGGAGGTTTGAGAAAAAAACAGTTCATAAAGGATTAATTTTTCCATGATTTCGTAAGTGAATCTGGAGATTTGAAACTTTTGATTAGAATTCATACCCATTTTCTATCAAAACAAAAGAAATTTAACGTACATCCATTGAAATAAAGAAGTAGAAAAATAGATAGATTGAAAAATAACTTTAAATTTAAGTAAATATTAATACTTTTTTTGACTGTGTGATATGTATTCAGTAAAATCTCGATGCATTCATTATAAAATTATTATTTCAATTGATCTAATTTATCATGTATTTTTTAAAGCAAACCAAATTGGTGATTAATATTTTTTCAGACGTTTTATTTTTAATAGATTTTTTAATTGACGGTATTGATAATAAAATCGCTAGGTTGAGAAAGATGGATATAAATTCTACTCACTTAAAAAAAATTGTTCGTTACTTTTAAAATTTTTGCACACCCTTTGCAAAAAGTCTTGCTCCGCCACTGACAAGATCGCTAAAACATGCATCAAATTGGACACTTTTATGATATATCCGAGCATCCTCAATTATACCACCCACTAATTCTTCTATATACGAGCTATGCACATAAACATTGAAGTGCTCATAGTCATGTACCTCCTCATCATTAGTAGAAAACATCTTTTTGAACTCACAATCACCAACACTTGAAGAATCACAACTCATCACATATAAAGAATCATATTCCAACAAATTATCACCCAAAAATCGGTTCAACAGTAGAATAAGGAAAGAATCCATCTAACCCATTCACAATTCTCCTCGCACAAACATCACATCTCTTTTCAACAATAGGAATCCACAATCAACTATATCATGGTCAATTTTAAAAGAGCTCAACTTACTCCTATTGAACTTGGAGATTACAGTTAATAACTTATTATATAGCAAAATATCATCATCCTCAAAATTAATATAGTCACCAACATAAGAATTAAGAGTGTAGTTCATTACCTCCAAAAAGACCTTAGATGTTTTAGGAATACCAAGAATTTGAATAACCCAATTATACATACCGTACTTGGTCTTATATAGCAAAGGAATAACATCACCTCATTTTTCCTTGCTCATTGGTGTTAAATCTACAATTGCCTTGTTGAATTTTTTGGCATGAATTTTATCTTGAACAGGACCAAAATAATTCTCTTTACCTTTATCATTCTCATCAATATGCATTGCTCAATGGAACATGTAGTATTTACCACCTTATGATTAAGCTCATCCAATGATGGATTTTCAATGCAAACTTTCCCATGAATACCTACTAGAGAATCAAAACAACTAGAAGAAGAAGTATGAATGTTAGAGTTAGAATAAAAAATAACCTCATTCAAACTCTCTTGTTTTTCTCTCTCTATCTCACGATCATCTATCTTATTTATCATCTCACGGTTATCTCTATTTTCTTTTCTCTCGATCTCACCTTTTACCTCACTTGACATCCCATTCTCTTCACACAACACATCCTCTACTTTTTCCTCTCTTGGGATGTCAGCATGTACTTCCTTACTCCTCTCATTCTTTTTTCTCTCAAAGTTTTTCATTGCTTCTCTCACACATTTCTGATCTTCATAAACTTGGGATGGAGTTAAAAGCGCAAGTATATATTTTCTATTGTTTAGCTCAAGAGAAACTTTATTCTTTCTCCTATCATGAATTGCATTCCTACTAAACTGCCAAGGACGTCCAAGCATGATATGACAATTTTGCATTGGAATTACATCGCAAAGAACATCATCGGAATATCTCCCAATGGAGAAAAAAAACATACATTGCTTAGTCACCTTAAACACACCAAAATTATTCAACCATTGCTGTTTATAAGGTGTAGTGTGTTTGATGCATATAAGTTTCAACTTCTCCACCACGTATGAACTTACCACATTATCACCACTTGCACTATCAATAATCACTGAGAAAATATTATCATTTATCCTACACATTGTATGAAACATATTTTCTCTCCTTAAATTACCTACAGTGACATTCATCTCCTCCAATCGTTTGATCAACACATTAGCACAGTTGATGTCGTTTTGAGTTCTAGCTTTAATTTCCTTACCTGTTTGAGACATCTCAAAAATGTATGAAAGAAACAAATATCTCTTAATTTGCCTTTTTTCTTCTCTCTCTTGCCTTTTTTCACTCAAATTACAATATTTGGATGGATCCTTCTGGATTTATATATAAACCCTATTAGTAACAACCTTCTTGAAAACACGTTATTCTCAAGCAATTGAATTTTCTTTTTTTGTAATTTTCTTTTGTATTTTTTTTGCTCTTTTTATATTTTTTTTTGGCTATGTAACTTAACTTTTAAGCTACTCCAACAAATACAAGGTTTTTTTTCTTTTTTTTCTTTTTTATTTTGAACTTTCAAGATTATCAAGAATGAAACCTTGATAGAACCGCTCTGATACCAATTGATAAGAATCGGGCTGCTTGAATAAACAAAAAAATAATATCGGAGGCATAAGGATAGCACCCAACCTACTGTGTCAGTGTAGGGAGGCTTCAATTGATTAAGCCTCCCTACACTGGCACAGCAGGCTGGTTGCGCAAGCAAAATTATAAAGATTAAATACAGAAATTGAAAGCTATGTGAAATTCGAGAATAAAAATCCCCAAATTTTAAGATAAAGTGCTAAGAACCTTAATTAATCTTAATATTCAAAATTAGCAAATTAAACTAATTGTGATATTAATAGAATCAATTCAAGAACTTAGATCAAAAGTGATCTAGACCCCTATTTCGAAGAAACTAGAGACAACATAGTATAAGACTAATCATATTCTTTACTTTACAAATAAAAACCAAAGATATCAAATTAAGAATTAATCTTACCTCTTAAAGAATCGTTCTTATAAGGTTGTAAGATAAATTCATAGTCACCACACACAAAGGTGCAAAGAAGAGAAAACTCTCAAATAATATTAATCATGTATGTTTTCAAAATAATAAAACTTACCTCTATATATAGGAGAAACCTATCCCAAATAGAATGGGATTGAATTCCTACTTTTATGGAAAACTAGGAAACTTTAAACTTGGAAACTTTTAAACTAGGAAAGTTTAAACTAGAAAACTTTAAACCAGGAAACTTTAAAATTAGGAAGCTTTAAAATAGGAAACTTTTAAAATAGGAAACTTTCAAATAAGGAAACTATGACTTTGAACGTCCATCTTTATGGGCTCTCTTTTGGGGCTTCATGTGACCCAATCTTCTTCCTTTTGGGCTTGAATTTAGATACTTCTTTCGTGATAAACATATTTTTGATTTTTCATTGCAGCCCATCAACTTTAGTGCAAATAGGCCGACATGGATGCTATCACTATATATATGCAGCAGGTTCAAACCAGCCATTTTCCCAAATTTTGAGGAGCTTTGGAGCTGATTTGAGTGATTCAAAAGCTTAACCCGCATGGAATTTCGAGGAGAATGTCGCAGAAGTTTTGGAATTTGTTGCTAGCGTGTTGTTCAAGTTAAATCCCCAATTGTTGCTTCTAATATAGCTGTTTAGTTGGGGTTTTAATTAGAGGTTTTGGGAAATTGATAAGCTGGTCGTTTTAGGTACGAATTGGGTGATTCTTGAGTCTATCTTGAGTAATTTTTTGAGATGCTCACTGTGGTGTGGTTGGAATATTCAATTTGAGCATCATTTGAGGTAAAATTTCTGTTTTTTGATTGCCTTAGTTGATATTTGGATTGGAATTTTGATGAATTTTGGAAATTGATTTCTTGGCCAATATAGGTCTAAATATAGTGATTCAAATGTCTATATTATGGAGGTTTTCGTGAGGATCATTGTGGTGTGATTGTTTTTGAATGTTGAGGCTTCATTTTGGTAATTTTTGCATCTTAAGCTGCTATCCTATGTCATTTTTGGATTATATTTTTTGTGAATTTTGAGATTTGATATCTTGAGCATTTTGGGTCCGTTTCCAGCTATTCTTTAGGCTAAATTGTGAGATTTTTTGTGAGGAACATCGGGGTGTGCTTTGTTTTAGCTGTGGAAACTTCATTTATGGTATTTTCTCATAAATCGTTGCTGTCATAGTTAGATTTTATTTAGCTAAATTTGGATTTTTCTTGTGTGTTTCTTTTGAGGTACTTCTGGGCCCCGAATTGTGTCTCATTTTGGGATATAATCTTGGGGGTGCCATTTTGGACTGATTTTTGGGGCCAATTCTAAAATTCTGGATGCGGTCCAATATTTTTTGTTTTAGGCCCAAAAATTGTCCCGTCTTTGAAAATTGCAATATTAGTGTCTAAACGACCATAAAGAAATTGTGATACTGTTTTTGAAAATGTGCCAGTGTTTAGAGGCCATCTGAAAATAAAAAGCTTCGACAAAGTGATTTGGAGCACGCGCGATCGGCCTACAAATAGGCTATGACTTTCCTTTCTTTAGATTGGAGCTGGATTGTGTGAAAATATGTTGAAATTTTTGGAATGTCAGGGTTCAGTAGCTTATTTGCATTACTTAGGGTAGTAATCATGTCTTAGGTCTTATTTCAGGCATTGAAATCATGTGACACTCTTGTTATTTGATGGTTCTATTATCGGTTTTTGTCTCATATTATTGATACTGCGATGTATGTTGGCCTTAGTGTAGGTTAGTGGAAATTTGTTTTAGATGCCCCGATGTCTCCCCGAAGGGCTTAGATCCCTTCAGAATGGCATAGCAGACTAGAGTCTGGTAGTTGCACCCTTAGCTAGGCAGTAACTATGCTTTCTTGAACAAACTTATCCATTATTTCCTAAGTTGTGACTTTCGAGATTCATTGGTGTTCCTAGACCTTATATTCAGCTTATTTCAGTATCAATTGAAGCCCAAGTCTATATGAAGAGTAGGTGATTCAAGGAAGAAGATCTATGGATGTTATACTTTTTATATTTACGACCTTGACTTGCTAAGGAAAGAGAGCCTTGAGTGATTTACTAGGCCTCTTCTAGAAAAAAAGTTGGATCGATATTCGAATTAGATACTTGCAAGGAGCATCAAGGTGCATGCCCTACCTCTAAGAACTCACTACTTACAACGCATTAGGTTATAGGTACTGCCTCTATTGATTCATTATTTATGAAAGAGCTTCGAGGTGCATGCCCCCCCTTTATTGAGTTGGCCATTTATGGTGAGTATGGAGGTTACAAGCCCTGCCTCTACCACACTATTAAATTGGACGAGTTTCTAGGATCATAGGCCCAGGCTAAATCCCTAGGGCATTTATTCCGGTAGAACCCTAGCTCCTACCATCTTTAGTGTAGTCCTTCTATATGCTCGGCGGGCTTATGGGGATTCGTTAAGTTTTACTTTAAATTGCTCACGTGTATCCAGACGGGGCTTATAGGAGCCCAATTGGGTGTACTTAGTATAGATCCCTTTGCTTAGTTTAGCCCATCTTTATTACTAATACTTTTCCTTACCTTAGACAATATGTTATGACTTTTCCAGTCAGCCTATGGTGCCTACTGGGTACCTTTTATTTGGTAGTCATACTATATTTAGCATCTACTTTCGTGATGCAGGTCCCAACACCTGCTATAGCTATTGATAAACCGAGCCTGTTGCAGCCAGATCCAGAGACCAGGGTGAGCACATGTCGTTTTGTTGTCTCTTTCATCTTAGATGGCCCATATTTTGTACTCTTGAGACTAGCCGATGTTGTTTATCTTTTTAGTCCACTTTTGGGACTTGTACTTATTTTATTTTGGTGGGAGCTCCGTGCTAGTGACTTCTAGGTTTTGGGAGGGATTAAGTTTTTTTTCGTATTTTGTGTATATTTTATCTAGTTTCTCTTTATTTCAGCATTTATTCTATTTCTTTTAGTTTTGTTTAGTATTTCCCTCTTTTACTCATTACTTGCAGTTTTGGGTTACGAATTTAGCTTATCTACCGCGGAAGGGGGGAGGGGGGTTGTTGTGGGTGCCAACACGGATTGAGAAATTGGGTCATGATAAGTTGGTATCAGATCCCCATGTCCATCTGTCTCACGTGTACAGAGCTAACGTCTAGTAGAGTCTTGCGGATCGATGCAGAGACATCCATAACCTATCCTCGAGATGCTATAGGATGTATTTAGGAATAACCTTTTATATTGTATCAATTCGTGCATTTAGTGTGTCTTATTGGTTTAATGAAATCTCATTTGTTCCTCTCTTTTGCCGGGAAGGCTAGTAAGTCCAGTACTATCGATGACGATGACCCACTAAGACTGGGTAGGCCTAGAAACCGGCCCTGTGGAACAAATAGAGGAGAAGCACCAGTCTCTAATTCATATATAGCTCCGAAACATGTAGAGGAGCATCAGGACGCCCCTATTCCTCCTTAGTCGGAGGGGCCACCACCACAAACACAGCCTCCAGCCGCACCAGTTTTGACCCCAGCTTTATAGGAGGCGATTTCTCATCTCCTTATAGCTATCGAGATTATGCCATAGGCCCCAGCCCCAGCCTAGCCTCAGCTAATGATATGCCCGCACCGTAGGACCATCCTACACCGCTAGCACCTGAGGTTCAGCCACTCCTACCAGATGTTGTACCCCCTCTAACAGTTCAAAAGGGTATTATATCCTTAAGGGAGCAAAAGATGTTTAGGGTATTTTAGAGTCTATCACCCCCGATGTTTTCTAGAGCCATTGGCGAGGATGCCATGGAGTTTCTGACTACTTTCTAGGAGCAGCTTCACACCTTGGGTATTGTGGAGTCTAGAGGGGCCGACTTCACCATTCACCAATTTCATGGGCCAGCCAAGCAGTGGTGGCGCTCCTACTTATAGACTAGGCTAACAGTGTCACCACCATTGATATAGTCTCAATTTTTAAAGGCATATTTAGCTAGATACATCCCTAGGAGCATCAAAAAACTAACTCTGGGATTAGCTTACACGGTTGAAGCAGGGTTAGATGACAATCACCGAGTTTGAGGCTAGATTCTACAAGGTATCCTGATATTCCACTATAATTATACCTACCGAGGAGGAGCGAGTATAGTGTTTTATGCGTGGGTTGAGACCCCACTTGAGGTTGGGGATAGAGCACTTAGTTTTTGCTGGCCGCTCTTTCTTGGATGTGGTCGACCATGATCGTACTACAGAGATTATTCATCGCCAAGCCTAAGGGGGCAGCGATAGAAGGGCCAGGCACAAGGTAAGCTTTAGTGAGTCAAGTCTAGGGTCCAGGATAGTTATGACAGGCTGCGCCAGTGGTTCCAGCATGATAAATACCAGCAGGGTCAGTCCAGCTAGCTGGTTCATGCATCCCTACAAGTAGATGAGGGTAGTCAGCCCCATTTTGGGGGTTCCACTCTAGGTCAAGGCTTGAGTGGATCAAGTCCACTTTCTTTCTATCATGGATGGGTTATTACAGGTCACTCAGCTTTAGGTTATTTTAATTGTGGTTCACTAGAGCACTGGTCCAGAGAGTGCCTCAGCCGAGCTAAGAGTGCCCCAGCCAAGCTAAACTATTGGTAGTAGTACCACATCCACTTGGAGGTAGAGATCGGGGTCAGGGATGAGGAGGTGGAGATCACCCACAGGGCCATAGCGAGGACCAGCAGGGTATTCAGAGAGGTCCCTAGGGGAGGTAGGTTGGGTGGTAGGTTAGATGGATGTGATGAAGGCCGACAGGAGCATTTTTATGCTGCTCCATCTAAGGCAGAGGTTGAAGCATCAAATGATGTCATCATAGGTTCCATGCATTCTTATGTGTCTATATATTTTGCTCCTTGTCTAGGTATTGTTTATGAGTCGCTTGAGGTGTCGTTGCATGTTTCAACCCCGGTAGAGGATTCTTTAGTAGTGGATCAAGTATGTAGATATTGTTTGGTGACTATTCAGGGGTATGAGACTCAAGATAACCTTATTCTATTAGATATGTTGGACTTTAATATTATATTAGCATGTATTGGCTTTCCCCTAACCATGCGGTTATGGACTGTTATACCAAGACTGTTACCTTAGCCTTGCCTAGCATCCCCCGATCTTGCGGCAGGGTGCTTATAGTTGCTCACCGACAGGGATTATATCCCTTATACAGGCCCGGTGGCTAGTTATGTTAGGGTGTTTGGCCCACTTAGCATATGTCTGTGAGGTGTCCAATGAGGACCCTTCTATTGATTCAGTTCCTGTAGTTTGGGAGTTTATCAATGTTTTTCCTACCGACCTACCTGGTATGCCCCTATAGAGAGATATTGACTTTGCTATAGAATTAGAGCCGGGTATTAAGCCCATTTCTATTCCACTTTACCGCATGGCTCCTGCAGAGCTCTGGGAGCTCAATATCTAGCTTAAGGACCTCCTAAGTAAGGGATTTATTTATATGAGTGTGTCTCCATAAGGTGTTTCAGTCCTATTTATTAAAAAAAATTGGACTATGCGGATGTGTGTTGACTACATATAACTGAACAAGGTGATGGTGAAGAACCATTATTCTATTCCTCGCATTGATGATCTATTTGACCAGCTTCAGGGTGCCACCATGTTTTCTAAGATTGACTTGAGGTCCAGCTACTACCTGTTGAGGATTAGAGCTGCCGATATTCCTAAGATTGCTTTCCGAACTCTCTATGGCCACTACGAGTTTCTTGTGATGTCTTTTGGTCTTATTAATGCCCCCACAACCTTTATAGATCAGATGACACGAGTATTTAGGTCCTATATTGACTCATTTGTGATTATATTCATCGATGATATACTAGTATACTCGCGGAGTAGGGAAGAACATGTGCAACATTTGAGGATTGTGTTTCAGACTTTGAGAGATCAATAATTTTATGCCAAGTTATCAAAGTGCAAGTTTTGGTTGGAGATTATGACATTTTTGGGACACATAGTGACCAAGGAGGGTATCATGGTAGATCTAACAAAGATTAAGGCTATCCATAGTTGGTCTAGGCCCACATCGATTTCAGAGATTTGGAGTTTCATCGGATTGGCTGGTTAATACAGGCGCTTCATTGAGGGTTTCTCCACCATTCCAGCCCCATTGACCCATTTGACCTATCAGGATATCCTCTTTGTATAGTTCAAGGAGTGTAAGTCGAGTTTTCAGAGGCTCAAATAGTTTCTTACCACCACTCTTTTTTTGACTATTCCAATTAAAGGTAGAGCTTTTCAGTATATTATGATTCTTTCGGTGTAGGTGTTGGGTGTGTCATGATGGAACGGGGTTGGGTTATTGCTTATGCTTCAAAATAGTTAAGAGCGTACGAGCGCAACTACCCCACTCATGATTTAGAGTTGGCGATGGTAGTTTTCACGCTCAAGATGTGGAGACACTACCTATACGAGGTCCATTGTGAGATATATACAGATCATCACAACCTATAGTATATTATAAGTTAGAGGGACCTTAATTCTAGACAGCAGCGCTAAATTGAGCTTTTAACAGTTATGATATCTTTATTCTCTATCATCTGGGCTAGGAAATGTAGTAGCGGATGCCTTGAGCCAAAAAGCGGGGAGTATGGGCAGTTTGGCTTACTTGTCTACTATAGAGCGACCCTTAGCTTTGGATATCCAGTCTTTTGCTAATAGGATGGTTATGCTGGAGCTAGATCATCTCTATTGGATCAGATTCACGGGCGGCAGTTAGAGAATGAGGCTTTGGTAGAGATTAGAGAGCTAGTGTTATAAAGCGGAGGTGTCCAGACTTCTATAGATTCAAATGGAGTACTATGGTTTGTGGTCGCCTCTGCGTTCCCAGAGTTGGAGACTTTATTCAATTGATCCTTTGCAAATCCCACAATTCCAGATACTCTATTCATCCAGGCACCGCAGAGATGTATTGGGATTTAAGACAACATTACTGGTGGTGTGGCATGAGGAGAGATATGGTTGAGTATGTGTCCCATTATTTGAGTTTCTAGTAAGTTAAGGCCGAGCATCAGAGGCCTGGTAGGGTGTTTCAGAGACTACCCATTCCCGTATGGAAATAAGAGCATATCACCATGGAATTTATGATGGGGTTACCTCGAACACCCAGAGGTAATGATAGTATTTGGGTCATCGTTGATCGATTGACCAAGTCAGCACACTTTTTGTTGGTTTGGTCTAATCTAGTGTAAAGCGCTTGGCTTGCATTTATCTTAGGAGGTAGTCTGTTTTCACAAGGTACCAGTGTCTATTATATCAGATAGAGGGTCTCAGTTTACTTTAAATTCTAGAGAGCCTTTCAGAGAAAGTTGGGCACCCAAGTTGATTTTAGTATCGCCTTTCATCCTCACACTGACAGTTAATCAGAATGCATTATTCAGGTTTTGAAGGATATTGTTCGAGCTTGTGTATTGGAGATTGGAGGTTATTGGGAGTAGTACTTACCTCTAGCGGAGTTTGCATACAACAACAGCTACCACTCTAGTATTTAGATGGCCCCATTTGAGGCCTTATTTGGGAGGCGTTATCGCACTCTAATTGGACAGTTTGAATCCTAATATCCTAGACGTACAACATAGAGTTACTCTAGGAGGTCTTAGAAAGGGTTTGGGTGATTCAGGATAGGTTGAGGACAGCTCAGAGCAGCTACCAGAGTAATGTTGATCGTAGGCGTCGTCTATTATATTTTGAGGTAGGAGAACGAGTGTTCTTGCATGTGTCTCCCTTGAAAGGGGTGATGAGATTTGGTAGGTAGGGTAAGCTTAGCCCTAGATATATTGGGCCTTTTAGGATCCTGAGGAGAGTTGTTGAGGTTGCTTATGAGTTGGCTTTACCCCTAGTATTTTTGGCTATACATCTATTATTCCATATTTTTATACTGTGTCGGTACCTTCCAGATGAGTCCCACATGCTTCTGTATGATTCTATTAAGTTGGATGATCGTTTGACCTTTGTTGAGGAGTCGGTTGCTATTTTAGCCATAGATGTTTGCCACCTTCATTCCAGGTTTATCCCCTTGATTAAGGTCCAGTGGTGACACCGTCTGATCAATAAAGCTACCTGAGAGACCGAGCAGGAGATGCGAGAGTAGTTCCCCATCTTATTTTAGCCTCTAAGTATATCATTGTCTTTACTTTCACGGACGAAAGTTATTTTAGTAGTGAATGTCGTAATGACCCTCTAGGTTATTTTCCTTATACTACTGTTGTTTCATTATTTAGAGCATTCCTATTGCGGTCCCAAGTCATTTATGACCTGTTGGTGCTAGTAGCTCGGTTGCCTGGTCATTCATTTGGATTTTGTGCAGGTTTTCGTGTTGTTAGACCTTTATAACTTGAAATGTGATTTTCAAGTTAAAGTGCAGGAAAATGTCCTTGAAATGGATTTCTGACAGTTCCATTAGCTCTGGAATGGCCAAATTAGGTTAGTAGAGTGGTTCACTCTAGTCCCGGGGTTTCGAGTGAGAGTTTAAACCATTTTTAGCATTTAGTTTTGAAAACTGGCCAGCAGTTGACTTTGGTCAATATTCCTGAAAATACGCTCGGATGAAAATTTTGACAGTACGGTTAACTCTAAAATATCGAGTTTGTTTTAGAATGACCTTTCGTTCGACTATCAAGGCTTTTAGACTCATTCTGAGCCCCTCGGTGGAATTTGGGTAAAATGGCATCAGGAGTAGGACCACATTCATTCATAACGACTCGTATGAAAATTTTAGCTATGTCATTGAATCTAGAATGATGAATTTAGTGGGGTGGCATAGTCTGTTTGTGTTTACGAGGTTCCAAACGAATTTCAGATACCCTATCGGAGAATAAAATGGTGGCCTATATATAGTGCATCAGGTTCAAACCAACCTTTTCCCAAATTTTGAGGAGCTGTTTCTTGGTCATTTTGGAGCCGATTTTGAGTGATTCAAAAGCCTAATCCATGTGGAATTTCGAGAAGAACGTTGTAGAGGTTTTGGAATTTGTTGTTGGTGCGTCGTTTGAGGTAAATCCCCCATTATTGCTTCTCATATAGTTGTTTAGTTGGGGTTTTTGTTGCAGATTTTGGGAAATTGATAAGTTGGTTGGTTTAGGTCCGAATTGGGTGATTCTTAGGTCTATCTTGTGTAATTTTTGAGGTGATCACTGTGGTGTGGTCGGAATCTTCAATTTGAGGTAAAATTACTATTTTTACTGATGCCTTAGTTGATTTTTGGACTGGAATTTTGATAAACTTTGGAAAGAGATTTCTTGATCAATATAGTTTCTAATTTAAAGATTCATAAGTCTAAATTGCGGAGTTTTTTTAGGATCGTTGTGGTGTAATTGGTTTCGGCTATTGAGGCTTTATTTTAGTAATTTTTCCGTCTTAAGTGCTGTTTTATGTCATTTTTGAATTAGATTCTTGGTGAATTTTGAGATTTGATATCTTAAGTATTTTAGGTCTGTTTTCAGTGATTCTTGAAGCTAAATTATGGGGTTTTCTGCAAGAAATATCAAGGTATCTTGTTTTTAGATGTGGAGACTTTGTTTCTGGTATTTTCTCGTAAATCCTTGCTTCCATAGTTAGTTAGTTCTTTTTAACTAAATTTGGATTTTTCTTGTGAGTTTCTTTTAAGGTGCCTTTGGAGCTTGAATTGTGTCCCATTTTAGGATATAAGTTTGAGGTGCTCTTTAGGATAGGTTTTTGGGGCCAATTTCGAAATTCCAAACATGGGTCTCACATTTTCCATTTCAGGTTCTGAAATTAGTCTATCTCCAAAATTTGCGATTTTAGTGTCCAAACTACCATAATGATGTTGTGATTTTGTTTTTGACAGTGTGACGGCATTTAGAGGCCATCCAAAAAGGAAAAGTTCTGGCAAAGTGATTTGGAGCAAGTGATATCGGCCTATAAGTAAGCTACGGCTTTCCTTTCTTTAGATTGAGCTGGATTATGTGCAAACACGTTAAAATTATTTGAATGCCGAGGTTTTGTAGCTTATTTGCATGTCTTAAGGTAGAAATCATGTCTTAGGTCCTATTTCGAATATTTTGGGTACTGAAGCATGTGACCCTCGTTGTTATTTGGTGGTTCAATTATTGATTTTTGTCTTATATTATTAATACTGCAATGTATGTTGTCCTTAGTGTAGGTTAGTAGAAACTTTCTTTAGATGCCCCGGCGTCACCCCGATGGGCTTAGATCCCTATACAATGGCGTAGCAGACTAAAGTCTGGTAGTTGAGCCATTAGCTAGGTAGTATTTGTGCTCTCATGAACAACCTTATCCATAATTTCTTAAGTTTTGACTTTTAAGATTCATCAGTATTCCTAGACCTTTTTTTTGACTTGTTTTAATTCCGGTTGAAGCCCAAGTGTATATGATGAGGTTGTGATTCAAGAAAGGAGATTTATGCACGCTATACTTTATATATTTATGGCTTGGACTTGCTAAGAAAAGAGAGACGTGGGTGATTTACTAGGCCTCTTCTAGAAAAAGAGTTGGATCAATATTCGGATTGGATACTTGCAGGGAGCATCAAGGTACAGGCCCTACTTCTACGGACTCACTACTTATAATACATTAGGGTATAGGTCCTGCCTCTATTGATTCATTATTTATAAAAGAGCTTTGGGGTGCATGCCCCACCTCTATTGAGTTGGCTATTTATGGTGAGTATCGGGGTTACAGACCCTGCCTCTACCACACTCTTAAATTGGACGAGTATCTAGGATTGTAGGCCCGAGCTCAGTCCCTAGGGCATTCATTCCTGGAGAACCCTAGCACCTATAATTTTTAGCGTAGTCCTTATGTGTGCTCGATGGGCTTATGGGGATTCGCTCGAGTTTTACTTTAAATTGCACATGTATATCCAGACGGGGCTTATAGGATCCCGGTTGGGTGTACTTAGTATAGATCCCTTAGCTTAGTTTATTCTATCTTTATTACTAATACTTTTCCTAACCTTGGACACTATATTATGATTTCTGTTAAGTTTATTCCTTTTTTTCATATTGCTTTCAAGTTTCTTGCTCAGTTGGCCTATAATGCCTACTGATACCTTTTATTTGGTACTCATACTATACTTTGCATCTATTTTCTTGATGCAGGTCCGAGCACCAACTACCGCCATTGATAAATCGAGCTTGTTGCAGCCAGGTCCAAAGACTAGGGTGAGCACATGCCATTTTGAGATCATTTATGTCTCCTTCAGCTTGGATAGCCCATCTTTTGTACTTTTGAGACTAGATGGTGTTGTTTATATTTTTGGTCCACTTTTGGGACTTGTACTCTTTTTATTTTAATAGTAGCTCTATACTAGTGACTTTCAGATTCTAGGAGGGATTTAGTTTTTTTTTGTATTTTGTGTATATTTTATCTAGTTTCTCCTTATATCAGCATTTATTATGTTTCTTTAGATATGTTTAGTATTTCCCCCTTATACCCATTACTCGCAGTTTCAGGTTATGGGTTTGGCTTACCTACCGGGGGGTTGTGGTAGGTGCCATCATAGCTTGAGAGATCAGATCGTGACAATCTAACCTCTCATCTCTTCTCTTCATAGTTCAGAAAATATCAATAAGACCTCAATGGATATTGACTCCAAATTCAATGTTTTGAGGATGTTGACTCCACAAATGGCTTGAAAATTGCCAAAGAAATTATTGGCAAAATTAGAAAGAGTAAAGCCATAATACTGGCACAACAAGTGCATCAAGCACCATCCAAGCCATCTCATATTTTTGATTTATCTTCTCCTAAAGAAAAAAATATCCTTTTTGTATGTGCTAGAATGAGAAAAAAATTGTTGAGATGGTAAAATAAACTTTGGATCGACTAAGGCTTTCATAAGAACACCATTGTCAGTCTAATGATCCCTTCATGAAGAAAGATGATGATGTATTAAGCACTCGATCTGATCCGATCTTCTCTTATGTCACTTTTCATCAATCCAAGTTTTATCTAAGTGATGTTCCGCATTATTCTTCATCATTTATGATAGTTGTGCAAGGATGGTAATTGAAACTTTTAATATAAAAAATAACAACTTATAAATTTGACAAAAGCAATTGAAGGCCTATTTAGGTTGTGGTGGATAAAATAACGAAATTCATTCACTTCATTCCAACTGGGTGGACTATAATGCTGAATAGTTGAAGAAAATCTATGTTAAAAAGATAGTAAAGTTCAATTTTGTAACACACCCTCATCCCATGACGTTTTAAAATCTATACTCTGCGTCAAGTTCAATTTTGAGAGTTTTACTCGCCTAAATACAATTCAGTAAAGCCGTACAGGTTTTTATCATATTGGCTATCAACTCAAATAATTAAACTAACAATTTAATCTCCTATCCATTACCAAATAACCCTGGACCTCACCTGATTTGAATTTCGTCCAAGTCTCACCTAGGCTCCACATTTTCAAGTCACTATCTGAAAGTTTTCTGGCCCAATTTACTTCGCTATTGTCTTATCCATAACAAAAAAATAGGTTGTTGTAATAAATACCAATTTACCCATCACCCGTCCCCGAGTGATAAACTAGGAAAAATTGTGCTAAGGCAGAGATAGAGTAGTACTTGATTTGATAAATAAATGGGGGTACTTGTATCGCATGTCCTTTTCAGTTTCCCGAGTATCTTACTCTACCGGACGATGCTTCCACTAAACCTTTACGGATTTAATTTATTTGTTCCTCAGCTTTTGAACATCATGATCTACAATTGCAATTGGCTCTTCCTCATATTGAAGATCTTTGTCTAGAAAGATTGAGTCCCATTTGATAATATAATCTCTATCCCCATGATACTTCTTTAGTATGGACACATGGAATAATGGATGGAATCCCGATAGACTAGGAGGCAAAGCCAACCTATAAGCTATTAAACCTACACAGTCAAAGATCTCAAAAGGGCCAATGTAGCGAGGACTGACTTTCCCTACTTACCAAATCTCATCACTCTTTTTATGGGTGTCACTTTTAAAAAGACTTGATCACCAGCTTGAAATTTCATGTCCCTTACCTTACGGTTATCATACTCCTTTTGTCGACTCTAATATGCTAGAGGCTTAGCCTGGATGCTTCTTACCATATCTTGAGTATCTCTTAACAAATCAACCCCCAAGTCTTCACAACTCCAATATCAAACTACCATACAAGAGACCTACATCCCCTCCCATAGAGGGCCTCAAATGGTGCCATATTAATACTGGAGTGATAGCTATTACTGTAGGAGAACTCACACAAGGGGGAGAATTTATCCCAATATCTTCCTAAATCAATCATGCATGCTCTCAACATGGCTTCCAACACCTAAATGGTACTCTCTGAATTCCCATCAGTCTGTGGATAAAAAGTTGTGCTGAAAGTGAGTGGAGTGCCCGAATCGTTATGTAATTTGCCCTAAAATTTAGAGGTAAACTACGTACGACTGTTTGAGATGATAGAAAAGAAAACCACGTGCAACCTCACTATCTCCTTTACATATATCCTTGCAACTGTTGCGCATTGTAGTTCACTCTGACTAAAATGAAAAAGGCTAACTTTGTCAATCTGTCAACCATAACCCAAATAGAATCATACTTTTCCAAGGTCTTGGGAAGACCCACCATAAAATTCATGACTATCATTTCCCCCTTCCATTCAAGAATGGGCATCCTCTAAAGTAAACCTGTAGGCCTTTGGTGCTCATAATTTACCTGCTAATAGTTCTAACACTTAGCCATAAAGTAGGCTATGTCTCTCTTCATGCCTGGCCACCAATACAATTGCTTTAAATCTTGGTACATCTTAATCACACCTGGATGAATAGAGTACCTCAAACCATGAGATTCGAACAGCACCTTCTAAATTAAACCATCTACCCGAGGAACACGAATCATTCCCCTAAAATTGAGCACCCCACCTTCATCAAGGACTGCATCCTAGGCCTTGCCCAAGAAGGTCTTTTCACTTATCTCATTCAAGTTTGCATCCTCAAACTACTTGTTCTTAATTTCTTCAATAAAGGTAGGCCTTAGCTCAACACTAGCCATCACCCTACTTTTTTTGAAATGTCTAGCCTCATAAATTTGGCCTCTAAGACCCGAATCTCTCTAGCCAGGGGCCACTTACAGCTCCCAAACATGCTAGACTACCCATACTAACTGGCTTCTAGCTTAATGCATCTACCACCACATTAGCCTTAACGGAATGATATTGGATGGTGATATCATAATCTTTGAGTAACTCCATCCACCTTCATTGTCTCAAGTTCAAGACATTCTAGGTGAACACATGTTATAGGCTATGGTGGTCAGTAAATAGTTCACACATGATACCATAGAGATAATGTTGCTAGATCTTTAAATAAAACACTACCACAGCCAACTCTAAGTCATGAGTCGGGTAGTTCCTCTCATGAACCTTCAACTGTCATGAGGCATAGGCTATAACATTTTTATCCTGCATCAACATACCACCCAAAAATAAATGTGAAGAATCACAATAAATAATGAAATCTTTACCTTCAACTAGCATGGTCAGAATAGGTGTCGTAGTCAGAAGTCTTACACTTTTGGAAGTTCTCTTCACACTTATCAGTCTATTCAAATGGTACCTCCTTCTAAGTTAGCCTGGTTAAATATTTGGAAATGAAGCAAAGTTTCTCATGAATTAATGATAATAACTGAAAAGTCCTACAAAACTCCTAACTTCAGTCATAGAGTTGGGCTGATCCCAGTTCTTAACTGCTTTAATCTTTTGGAAATCTCTTATTACCCTTTTTTTGGAAACTACATGTCCTAAAAAGGAAACTAAAGATAGCCAGAATCCACAATTAGAGAATTTTGCATATAATTTATGTTTTCCCCGGACACCCAGAATAATACGAAGATGGTTTGCATGTTTTTCTTTACTCTTCGAATAAACCAGAATATCATCTATAAACATGATCATGAATGAATCTAGGAATGGCTTGAATACCTCATTCATCCAATTCATGAAGATTGCATGTGCATAAGTCAGCCCCAATGACATTACCAAAAACTCATAGTGCCCATATCGGGTTTTAAATGATGTTTTGGGCATATTCTCAGTCGCAGATAAGAATAGTACCTGTGATCATCGTATCAGATGCCTTAGCCTCGGTCTTGGCTAGAAAGGCATAAAACTGAGCCTTGTCATCCTGATGGTCCACTTTCCTACCTGGCTGTACTGCTCCTCGACCTATTTTACCATTACCTCAGCCTCTACGGCCTCTCAGATTTTGTCCTCGCCCACCTTGTGGACATTATCTACCATTACTACCTCCGCCCATTGGTACCACTGCTTTGAATCAGTCTCGCGAGGGTGGGGGCACTCTCTTTTTTTATGTCTCGGCTCTCCATAATTAAAATAGTCGCATTCAAAGGATGGCCTGCTGCCAAAGCTCCCTAGACCTTTTGGGTAGGATTCTACTATAGAGTACCTGAGAAAATACTCGTTGAAGTGGGAATAGCTAGCTGAATTGGCAAGGCTGCAATTGTCGGCCTACCTAATCCTCTAGAATAAGATCCTTGGAAGTTACTGTGTTTTTAGACTTCTCAGACAAAGCCTTGGCCTACCCATCCCCGTCACACTCCTTGTACCTTTTTCATGAAGTATGTCATTTTATTAAAGTTCTTACCTGAAGAGGCCATATGGACAGATAATACCTGCAACTCGGTTTTAATCCACAGACAAATAGTTGGATCCTCTCCTCTTCTAAGGTCACCATCTGAGTAGCATACCTGGATAGTGCGTGGAACATAGCGTCATATATAGCAAGGGTCATACCACTCTGTTCTAAGGCCATGAACTTATCCTTCTTGTGATCCCTTAATGTCCAGGGTATATACTTTTCCAGGAATATAGCATGGAACTGAACCCAAGAAAGTGAGAGAAAAACTGGCGAGCGGCACTTCACATAGGCTATCCATCATTTCTTGGCTTCACCTTACCACTAGAAGGTCATGAAATCAACCCAGTGCTGGTGGACTATTCCCTACTTGTGCAACCTCTCATAATAATCAAGGATGACCTCATGAGCATCTTCCCTCTCAAAACTATGGAAGACTAGAGGCTGAAGCTTCAGAAACTTAGTCAATATATCATCCTCACTGCCGGTCATCACTGGTGGCCATTAGTGGATGAAAAAAGGCATTAATACCTACCACTCTATTTGTTTGAGGAACTGCAGCAGCAATTGGGTGAGTAAATAAAGCTGGTGCTACGAGCATTGTGGGAATGGCTCCAATGCCAATAAACCCACCTAGAAAGGTCATGATCTGCTGAGTTAAAATCGGGTCCGAGAGGGAATACCTTCAAACCCAGCTTAGGCGTCTTCCACGTATTCATCATATTCTTCTTCCTCAACCTCTACATTCCCATTTACCTCATCTTGGGGTATGTGAGGGGACTCTTCTCTTGGTATTTCCTTAACTAGAGCCTTACCCCTAGACAGTGCTGCCCTTCCTCGGCCTCTGCCGCATCTCTTTCTCTTACCCCTACCTCGGTCGCATCCTCTTAGGGTTGGCTCCGCTTATGGATCGATGGGAGCTATGGGTTGAACATCATTTTATTGAGTATTAACCATTTGTGGATAAGAGAGTGAAAGAGGTTAGATATCAACTTGGATCATCAGATACCAATTGGAATCAAGTTATAGCACGACATAAAAGAAGATAGAGAATTTTTCTAAAGTCTTGTAGCCTCTCGAAGAAAAGTACAGATGTCTCCATATCATTCTACAAGACTCTACTAGACTCATTTTAGTACAACTAGATCAACGAACCTAGGGCTTAATACTAACTTTGTCCCGACCCTGACCCATCGTAATTGGCACCCACTCTAACTCTTCGGTGGGATAACTATTATTACAACCTAGCTAAACAATAATGACAAGAGACAACATTCAAATACGTGAAAATAGGTTTAAATAGTAGTTTAAAAAGTTGAATTCCCATAAACTCAGTAAGTTATCAAAATAGAAATAATAGTGTGAAAATTCAACACCTAAGACCTGAAAGTCATCATACAATAACTTTTACCCTCAAGTCTAAGTCTGGGGATGCAACCCCAATATCAAACATAAGGAAACGGGAGTCTAAAGGTCTAAGTCCTTAAGGAAAGACTAAGACTTGGGAGAATTCACGATAGCTTAAAAGAGCTGGCTTATCCTTGAATTCAATAATTAGCGGTCTCCTAACTGAGGTCTCTCAACAGCCGCCTGAAGATGCCATGTACTCAACAAAAAATGAGCAAGTATAGTATCAGTACACAAAATAATAGTGTACAGGTAGGATCACACGGCTATTCTAGTAACTGAGATATGAACAAGTAACTACAACACAGTAAACACATATATAAAGAGTACCTTACCATTTATCATTTCATAGACAGCAAATAAACATATATATAGGTTAACAATCTCTATTTCAACACACATTCAAGAATGACTCTCTCATGAACGTACATTTCACCTATTAGTGTGTCGGAAGTTGACACTCTGTCCTAGGTTGTGTCATAATGTGACATCTAATCCCAATACGTGTCAAAATGTGATGCCCGATCTAATTATGTATCGAACTTGGTACCCGATCCAAGTAAACATAACAAAATACAAATATAGTGAATAGTTTCAAAAATCATAAATACCAAAAACAGGCTCATTGCATACCATTGATAATAAACAACCATTTGATATGGTTCATTTCATCTTTCCCTATTTACATATATATATGGATAGAAATAAAGCAGCTAACAAGCACATATGACACATACGAAAAGACAAAACCATCACCTACCTCAAAACCAAGCCTTGGGAACTCTAAACTGCTGGAGTTTTCCTTTTCCGAAGCTTTTGTTTTATTCTTGGTCTAAAAATAGTCACACATATGTAAAAGATTAATAAAATGGCCTAATTTATCTTAATTAAACAAAATTCCAACCCTTGTACAAACTCATGATCCTAATGCTCAACTAGGCTTTGCCCACTATTAATTTTACGCCAAAATCCTCCCCCAATGATAATCAACTCTAATTCAAAGTTCTAAGAATCAAAATACAGAGTAGGGAAACAACTAACTTATCTTTAGTGCGAGAATTCATGGAAATTGGTGAGGAATTTTCCTAGGTTGCCTCTTAGCTCTTAAGAATGAAGGTTTGTAGAAAAATAACGTTTTGGGGCTTTTCCCATTTTTAATCGCGATTATCAAGCCACAGTGGGAGTGGGTAAGAGCGGGTCCCCGCTTTAGCAGGATACATGGAGATAAAAAGCCAGTGTTTAAGTCCCAAGCTTTCCATTTTGCAGCACACCCTCATCCCATAATGTTTTAAAATCTATACTCTGCACCAAGTTCAATTTTGGAGTTTTACTCGCGTGAATACGATTCCATAAAGTCATACAAGCTCTGTATTATCTTGGCTATCAACTCAAACAATCAAACGAACAATTTAATCTCCTATCCATTATGGTATTACCCTGGACCTCACTTGACTCATATTTTGTCCAAGTCTAGGCTAGCCTCCATATTTTCAAGTCACTAACCGAATATTTTTGTAAGACCCCGTAATTCAGAAAATTGGAACCAAGGAGAAAATTCTCAAAATTTCGAACCCATCTATGTGAACGAGTCCCATTACAGCTCATAGAGCTTTCTACGACTCGTAAGTTTGGGTTGGAGAGTGACCCCTCGAGCAAAGTTTGATGTCCCTCTAGAGAGGTTCTACGACCTTCTATGATGAGTCATCATTGAGAAGATGGATCATAGAAACCTCTCAGGACAATATGACGACTTGACAAGACAGCTCGACGGATCGTAAAGACCAACAGTCATAAAACTTCAGAGACTTGAATTTTGTAGGTTTTTAGGACCTCCAGGACGAGCCCAAAAGACAAGTCATTTCCTTGAAGATGGGACATAAACCCTGTACTTTCCCAAACTTTAGCTATTTTATTTTCAGACCTTTTCTCAGACATGCTGGACAAGTCGTTTAGATAACTCGTCATTGCCAAGATGGCCCATAAAATAGGGTCCATAGGGTCAATTTTCCAAAATTAATTGTTACACCCCACACTTCAGAGCTCGGAATGTCTCTTAAATTTCTTAGAAGTTATCATGTGAGTTGGATAAATCTAGTACACCATCAAACAACTCTAAGGAAAGAAGAATGTGATACCCGTGAGAGAGAAGGTTGGAAATAGGGCTAGGAGAGTCCGAAAGGAGTAGGAAGCCAAGTAAGAGGTCATAAGACTCGATTTACCTACGTACGCTGCTAACTTAGAAGCTTGGCATACTTAAGCCACTTGAGTACATACCAAGCTTACGTAGTAAGGATTACACGGATTCTTAAAATAAGACGAGATTACGAACCCACGGGGAAGAGGAGAAGATGACACATGGAAGCCTAGGAAAGTGCCACGTGGAATAAGGTGACCCACCTGCTTGGGGTCGAGTAGGTGACCCACCTACTTGGAGGGTGTTCCCCACCAAGAACATGTGGCAGCCCCTAATTGGTTACATAGTTACGTTGGTCCAATAAGGGTAGGACATATGTCACCCTTAGGGGATGACACATATCACATCCTAAGACAACATATACATGTATGTATTATGACTAAGTACTTCAATCCTTATCCCACAACTTCAGCCAAAGAGAAAAAAGACGAGAAAATGTGAGAAAAGGAGAGACTAGCTACGGCTTAGTGAAACTAAGGTGAGTTTTCAAATTTTCCTCCATAAATTAATTATCTACGGTATTTCTCAACCAAGTGGAGATGTATATATATACCTTATGATATCTACAAAACCATATCTTCAGCTTTACACTTGGAACCAATAAGAGAAAGTTGAAGGAAAAATGTTGGAGGCAAAGAGAGAGGGCTACGGGTTTGGGGCTGCCAAGGTAAGCCTCCGACTTCCATTCCATGAATTAATTATTTGAGGTTTCCCACAATTAAATAATAGTGTTTGATAACATAAAATTCCAATTTGGGGCAGCGGAGAAGTGACACAAACAGTCCGCTCTATTTCAGCACATCGAAGAGGTTTCCGAAGTGAGTTTTAGCGAGTTTTTGGCCAATTTCGGGTAAGGTAAGACTTTTCATTTAAATTTGGATCTTATGGTTTTGTTATTAAGTGTATTATACATTTTTTAAGTGGCTGTAAATTTTAATACATCATAAATATGCTTGGCATTCGAATCAAACTAAATTGTAGTTGCTATAGTTAAATTATAGTCGAAACAAGGTGTTGTGCTTGTGGTGTGCAGCTGCAGGTGTGTGGTGATGTGTTGCAGGTCCTAAATTTATTCTAAAAGATGTGTTTGAGCTTCTGGTTACAGCCACATGACCCTCTGCTTCATATGGTTAAAGGTTTTACAAAATAGAGACTAAAAACCCTATTTTGGTATCGTAATATTAAGCAAGTTGTTTGGAGCTTACGTTGTGTAATGTTGTCATGTTTTATGTGTATATGAGCTGCAGGTTGTTGTTGTTCATTTTCTGTAGTAATTAGGTATGTAATTGGATATTCGTATAGGGCATATTATAGGGGAGGTGCTGCCCGATTTCCGATAATGCCTTAACTAACTAAAGAGCTAGTCGAGGAGACGAGCGAGAAAATGAGTTCTATGAATACTTGGGTGAAATCTTAGATTCTGAAAAGTCAAGGATGGTTGATATTCGTATTGCTTCCATGTTGAATAGGTTCAAAGGATAATGAGGCGAAAGTGATAAAGAATAGCCCGTAAGAGGTATGTGAAGCTTTCTCTTGGCATGTTTTGACATAAGTATGTAAAGCTATCCCTTCTTTTCCTTTTGGCATGTTTTAGCTATAAGTGAAATGAATATGTGCTTTGAGGTTAATTTTACTCATAAGCTCTGAGTATAACTCATGACTCGTATTCATTTCTGAATGTTAAGGCTCTTACGGTAGTTGAGCTATCACCATCGAGCCTTCTATATGTGCGATAGTAATTGGATGTGTCAGCCCCTATTCTTAAGGACTCTACGATGAAAAATGTCATTGATTCCATAAGCATTGATGAGGTGGTCAACATTTTGATAGCATGGAGGCCTTTGTAGTTATTTTTGGAGTGAACAACTATTAGAAAATGGATATGGAGCGCGCACTTTTGACTTTGAGGTAGGTTATAGTTTCCTTTCCTTTGATTGATCTTTATGAGGTATTGTTTAGTATAAATTCCGTGTGGTTTGATTGTATATGATGGGTTAGGTTTGACTCCTAGATTCTTGGTTCTTTGTCCCAGTATGAGCCTTTAGGCTAGGTTGCCTTTATGAGACTTTCTAGCTAGGGGTTAATATTATTGATTATGCCTTAGTTTGACCTTGATTAGCCTATTTTAGTTGAATTGATTGATGTTTTTGATGATTGGCAGAGTTGTGCCTTAGAAATGAATTTAGGTTGATCCTTGGTTGATGTAGCCGTTGTTGTGGCAGTTCCTTGATACATGTTTTTGGTTCACTTATGGATGGTAAGACTCTTAAAGAAGTTAAACTCTACTTCCTCAAGTCCTCTATATGGTTTGATAGTGATTGATACGAAAAAGCTCCTCTTTTTTAAAAGGCTCTCAGATAGCCAATACTCGAACTTCTATACAATGGTTCATACTATAGTAAAATATGACTATGACATTGAGGCTCCATTTGATATAGTCCCTAGTGACATCTAGAGGGTACTGGAGATGATTCTTACCCTAGTTTCCAAGTGACGGTTCACTTGATGACTTCATTGAGTCTTCGATAATAATTTAAATATTGTATGATTTCTCGCTACTCTATTCGTGTATGCTATTAATACATAAATTTACTACATCCCATGAAGGGCCGGGCATGATAAATTCACCGCGTCCCATAAAGGGCTAGGCATGATAAATTTACCGCATCCTATGAAGGGTCGGGCATGATAAATTCACTGCGCCCCATGAAGGGCCAGGTATGATAAACGATGAAATGATTATTCACCGTGTCCCATGAAGGGTTGGGCATAATAAACGATGATGATACGCATGACTCTATTTGTTTAGAATATAGGTACAGTGATTTGTCAACTATTATACTTGTCTCCTGCATGCCTATTTCAACTGAAATCTCATTTATGCTATGTTATGCTTCATATACTCAGTACATGTATTATACTGACCCCCCCTTTCTTCGGGGGGCTACATTTCATGCCCGCAGATACAGATGTTCATATTAGAGATCCGCCAGCTTAGGGTTTCCACTCAGCGATGTTGGGAGCGCTCCACTATTTCGAAGCCTAACTTTTGATACTGGTCATGTAATATGTATACATTTATTTGTCCAGGGGTACGGCGGGGGCCCTGTCCCGCCATATATTGTTGTTACTATTCTTAGAGGTCTGTAGATATATATATGTGGGTTGTTTGTGAGTTTGTTTTGATTGTGCCTATATGGCATGTTGTAAATGTTTTTATGTTACAGCAGCTTGTCGGCTTGCATGCCCTTTAATGATATAATACGAATGAAAAGGGCCATACGTATTCGAAAAAGTTTTAACTCATTGGGATTTTGTAAGTAGTATCACTTTGTGCATAGCTCGATTTGACTACAGCTGATAGGTATACATATGGGGGTCCAGGTCAGACCCCAATCACGGCCTACAGGGTTAGGTAGTGACAGAAGTGGTATCAGAGCAGTTCATCCTTGGAATGTCTCCAGACCGTATCTAGTAGAGTCTTGTGTATCGGTATGTTGCGCACCATATCTATAAATACGAGGCTACAGGGCATTTAGGATGTTACCTTTCTTTCACATCTGAGATCGTTCTATAGATCCGAGTCATAGGACAATTCTTTATACTAACCGTGGATCTTAATAGAAGGACGACATCAACAAAAGGAAGTAATTGACGATATGGGAAGTTACGAAGCACACAAGTAAGTAAAGGCACGAAAGAGATCTGTTGGGTAAGGTATTGATATGTGATTGAAATGTATAAAAACTGAAAGGAACAAATAGACAAAAAAGCGCAACAGATGCAGTTCAAAGTTGGACATATGAGGTAAGTCCATTATTTTATATATTATTATTGAAATTGAAATCCCTGTGAGGCTGCGATATGAGATGATATTGAAATCCCTGTGCGACTGTGATATGATATGAATATATATATATATATATATATATATATATATATATATATATATATATATATGTGCTGGCCCTGTGAGGCATTGTTGGTATTTTCTGCGTGCAGGTTTTGGGATAAGTAAGGAATATAGAGGAAACTCTGCCGAAATTTTCCCAGAACAAGGAAAGGGAATGAAACATAGATTTCTAATATGTCTTGGAAGTTGATACCGAGTACCCCTATTATGTTTAACTAAGGTTGTAGAAGGTACTCTCCATGTCGTCGATAAGGTGCACCTTTTTTACTTAGGGAATTTTATTTCGGAGAAACAAAAGCCTATCTGGGTAGTAAAGTTCAGACCACGATATCTCCAGCCGTATTTGTGCCATAGGAAATAATAAAAGGAGGGGCTCAGGTTGAAGGGTAAGACATCCAGCAATTGAGTTTTACTTTTCTTGAAAAGTGCCAAGCCCCAACTCTTAGTTGTAAATTAGACAAGTTTTTCATGACTCGAGGATAAACTCAGAGGGAGACCATATGGGTCAAGTGTTAAGAAGTACGGTGATGGTTTAAGGGATTCTAGTTTTTCTAACGGTGATTGGAAAGTGCTCTAGGATAACAGTTTATTAGTTCTCGATTAACTAATTGGAGAGAGAAATTCTCACAGAAGCACCCCAGAGAGATGTCATGAACTGAATATGAGTACAAACTAAAGGGGGGAGGTCAATGAGAAAATTGCAAAGGTAAGGTGAAGGCAATCGATATGGCAACATATTTACGATGGATGTTTAGACTTCAATAAGATCCCTGGCTGAACCAAGTTAAGAAAGTCTGGAAGTCACTAATAATTGGATAGCAGTCAGAATGGTATATAAGGCAGTGTTAAGAAGTTTCTAGAAAGACATTGGATATCATAACGTTAAAAGGTGGATGCGTATGAAAAGAAAAGGGTATGATAATAAAAGGATATCGAATAACTCAAGAGACACTACGAAGAATAATGACAATGCAATTATAATATTTTGGATACCCTACAAAGAAATGTGAAGATAAGTTATACCAAACTATCGAGATAGAATTAGTACTATGGGTAAAGTAAGATATGGCCATGGTTGGACCAAAAGATCTACTCCGACATCGATTATAAAATAAGGGAGGAAATAGCAAAGTAACACGTGAGACCTAGCGAGATGATGCTAAGATATTTCTCAGGTTAAGTTGGGAACCTTCTCGCATTCTCATAAAGGTAAAGGATGACACAAGATAACGTATCTAAAGTGTTACAAGCTAGGACAAGCTGAGATAAGGAAATTGTGAAATGGTTTAAACCAAGAGAAGTAGAACTAACGGGTTACTAAGAGGTGGTGAACCTATATGCCAAATTCCTTTGGAATTATTCCAGCTAATGATAGAGAGAACTCAAAGCGGCTCTAAAGGTCACGGTATGAACGAACTTTAGCGCTACCCAGTAGCCAACCATAAGAAAAAACGGGGGGAAGAAGAAACCCAAAGAGTAAGGTATCATTTAAAATCTTCTAAGAAAGTTGAGGAGTAGCTCATGAGGTCCCCACAGCTACTGTCTTGAGTAGAGAGGCTTAAAGTACAGCTAGCACTTGAATATCAGTCCAAGAAGGAGCACAGGTAGATCGTAGTACCGCCTTGAGAAATAGGTTAAGCGTACTACTTAAACGCTAGAAGATATATTGTCGGCCGATGTTGTTGGCTTCAAGGGTAATTGGGACGATCGTCTACCACTAATTAAGTTTGCCTACAAGAATGGCTATCATTCTAGTATCCAAATAGCCCTATACTAGACGTTGTATGGTAGAGTGTGTGAGTCCCTCTATTGGTTCCAAGTCTAAAAGGCCCCCATATAGTTGAGCAAGCTATTAATGAGCAGCCCAGAGTCGGCAGACATTTTATACAGATAATTGACGTGGCCATCTAAAGTTCAAGTTGATGATTGGGTGTTTTTAAAGGTGTCACCCAAGATAAGGGTAATAGAATTTGGCAAGAAAGAGAAACCTCACCTGATATACACGGGTCTTTATCAGACCATGTGTGGAATAGGAAAAATTGTCCATGAATTATCCCTACTATCTGGTTTAAAAACAATACATCCAGTTTTCCACCTGTTAATGTTTTGTAACTGTATAAGTGAACCCTTCCAGAATATTCTCCGTGGATGAAGTCAACATAATAAAGGAGATACCCAACGAAGAGCAACCTATCGCCATCCTGGATCGATGGGTTAGAAGATTGTGGACTAAAGACATGCCTTCCGTAAAGATATTGTGGCAAAACCAAAACCTGAAAAAGGATGACCTGGGAAATTGAAGAGGACAGGAAACACAAGTATTCCTACCTATTCTCGATCTCTACAGGTAACCCCAACTCCTGAAACTCGTATATTAAGTACTTGGATGGAAGTATGTGTTATGGCAATAGTAAAGAATCTCCCTACAATTTGTCTAAAGTTCTAAGGGAAGTTGTGTTTAACATTCGGGGACGAATGTTCTAAAGGGAGAAAGGATGTTACACCCCACACTTCTGAGCTCGGAATGTCTCTTAAGTTTCTTAGAAGTTATCATATGAGTTGGATAAATCTACTACACCATCAAACAACTCTAAAGAAAGAAGAATGTGATACCCGTGAGAGAGAAGGTTGGAAATAGGCCTAGGAGAGTCCGAAAAGAGTTGGAGGCCAAGTAAAGAGTTGTAGGACTCGATTTACCTATGTACATTGATAACTTAGAAGCTTGGCATACTTAAGTCACTTGAGTACATACCAAGCTTACATAGTAAGGATTACACGGGCTCTTAAAATAAGACGAGATTACGAACCCACGGGGAAGAGGAGAAGATGACACGTGGCAGCCTAGGAAAGTTCCACGTGGCAGTAGGTGACCCACCTGCTTGGGGTCAAGTAGGTGACCCACCTACTTGGGGGTGTTCCCCACCAAGGACACATGGCAACCCCTAATTGGTTGCATAGTTACATTAGTCTAATAAGGGTTGGACACATGTCACCCTTAGGGGATGACACATGTCACATCCTAAGCCAGCATATACACGTATATATTATGACTAAGTACTTCAATCCTTATCCCACAACTTCATCCAAAGAGAAAAAAGAAGAGAAAACGTGAGAGAAGGAGAGACTAACTACGGCTTAGTGAAACTAAGGTGAGTTTCCAAATTTTTCTTCGTGAATTAATTATCTACGGTGTTACTCAACCATGTGAAGGTGTATATATATACCCTATGATGTCTACGGAACCATATCTTCAGCTTTACACTTGGAACCAATAAGAGAAAGTTGAAGGAAACATGTTGGAGGCAAAGAGAGAGGGCTACGGGTTTGGGGCTGCCAAGGTAAGCCTCCGACTTTCATTCTGTAAATTAATTATTTGAGGTATCCCATGGTTATAAAATAGTGTTTGATAACATAAAATTCCAATTTGGGGCAGCGGAGAAGTGACACAATAGTCCGCTCCATTTCAGCACATCAAAGAGGTTTTCGAAGTGAGTTTTGGCCAGTTTTGGCCAATTTCGGTTAAGGTAAGATGTTTCATTTCAATTTGGAGATTATTTTGTTGTTATTAAGTGTATTATACATTCTTTAAGTGGCTGTAAATGTGAAAACATCATAAATATGCTTGGCGTTCGAAGCAAACTAAATTGTAGTCGTTATAGTTAAATTGTAGTCGAAATAAGGTATTGTGCTTGTGGTGTGCGGCTGCAGGTGTGTGGTGATGTGTTGCAGGGACTAAATGTATTCTAAAAGAGGTGTGGGAGCTTCTGGTTGCATACACATGACCCCCCGCTTCGTATGGTTAAAGGTTTTACAAAATAGAGACTAGAAACCCTATTTTGGTATCGTAATATTAAGCAAGTTGTTTGGAGCTTACGTTGTGTAATGATCCCATGTTTTATGTGTATATGAGCTACAGGTTGTTGTTGTTGGTTGGCTGTAGTAATTAGGTATGTAATTGGATATTCGGATAGGGCATATTATAGGGGAGGTGCTGCCCGATTTCCGATAACGCCTTAACTAACTAAAGAGCTAGTCGAGGAGACGAGCGAGAAAAGGAGTTATATGAATACTTGAGTGAAATTTAAGATGCTGAAAAGTCAAGGATGGTTGATATTCGTATTGCTTCCATGTTGAATAGGTTCAAAGGATAACGAGGCAAACGTGATAAAGAATAGCCCGTAAGAGGTATGTGAAGCTTTCTCTTGGCATGTTTTGACATAAGTATGTAAACTTATCCCTTCTTTCCCTTTTGGCATGTCTTAGCTATAAGTTAAATGTAATATGTGCTTTGAGGGTAATTCTACTCATAATCTCCGAGTATAACTCGTGACTCATATTTATTTTTGAATGTTAAGGCTCTTACGGTAGTTGAGCTATCACCCTCGAGCCTTCTATATGTGCGATAGTAATTGGATGTGTAGTCTCCTATTCTTAAGAACTCTATGATGACAAATGTCCTTGATTCCATAAGTTGTTTGGCAGTTCCTTGATACATGTTTCTGGTTCACCTATGGATGGTAAGACTCTTAAAGAAGTTAAACTCATATTCCTCAAGTCCTCTATACGGTTTGATAGTGATTGATACGAAAAAGCTCCTTTTTTTTAAAAGGCTCTCAGATAGCCAATACTCGAACTTCTATACAATGGGTCATACTATAGTAACATATGACTATGACATTGAGGCTCCATTTGATATAGTCCCTAGTGACATCTAGAGGGTACTGGAGATGATTCCTACCCTGGTTTCCAAGTGACGGTTCACTTGATGACTTCATTGAGTCTCCGATAATGATTTAAATATTATATGGTTTCTTGCTACTCTACTAGTGTATGCTATTAATACATAAATTCACCGTGTCCCATGAAGGGCCGAGCATGATAAATTCACCACATCCCATGAAGGGCCAGGCATGATAAATTCACCACATCCCATAAAGGGTCGGGCATGATAAATTCACCGCATCCCATGAAGGGTCGGGCGTGATAAATTCACTGCGCCCCATGAAGGGCCAGGCATGATAAATGACGAAATGATTATTCACCGTGTCCCATGAAGGGCCGAGCATGATAAACAATAAAATGATTATTCACCGCATCCCATAAAAGGCCGGGCATAATAGATGATAAGATGATTATTCATCCAGTCCTTTACCAAAGGGCCGGATACAGTATATAGACATGCATATGAAACTATAGTGATACATTTGTAGCATTGAGCCCCGTGACGAGCCGAGTACGGTATACGACGATGATACGCATGACTCCATTTGTTTAGAATATAGGTACAGTGATTTGTCAACTGTTATTCTTGTCTCCTACATCCCTGTTTCAACTGAAATCTCATTTATGCTATGTTATGCTTTATATACTCAATACATGTATCGTACTGACCCCCCTTTCTTTAGGGGGCTGCATTTCATACCCGCAGGTACAAATATTCATATTGGAGATCCATCAACTTAGGGTTTCCACTCAGCGATGTTGGAAGCGCTCCACTATTTCAGAGCCTAACTTTTGATACTGGTCATGTAATATGTATACATTTATTTGTCCAGGGGTATGGCGGGGGCCCTGTCCTGCCATGTTGTTGTTACTATTCTTAGAGGTCTGTAGACATATGTATGTGGGTTGTTTGTGAGTTTATTTCGATTGTGCTTATACGGCATGTTGTAAATAATTTTATGTTACAGCAGCCTTATCGACTTGCGTGCCCTTTCATGATATAGTACATATGAAAGGGGCCACACGTATTCGAAAAAGTTTTAACTCATTGGGATTTTGTAAGTAGTATCACTTTGTGCATAGCTCGATTTGACTACAGCTGATAGGTATGCATATGGGGGTCCAAGTCGGACCCCAATCGCGGCCTATGGGGTTAGGTCGTGACATTAATGAAGGATAATTGTGTCTTTTTCAAAGTTAAGTTCAGTGAACCTAGACACTTTTATGAACAAGTTCAAAGTCTATAAATACTCTTTTCTTCAAAATCCCCTCCTATTCAATTCATTCTCTCAAAATTTCCATAGCAAGAACTCACATGGTCTCTCAAGGTTTCTCTCTAATCTCCAAGCTAGGGTTTCCAGATTTCTTCAAGGTTCTTCTTCAATTCCTAGTGAATTCAAGCAAGGTAAGTGGGGATTGATTCATGGGTTCCTTTTACCCATGAAGTCCCAAGGTTTTCTCAAAGTTTTCATTCAATTTACAATTGATTATAAAGCCCAATTTTGATGAATTGCATTGGGCTGAGTTGATTTTATTTTTAGATGTTATCAATGATCTTTATATGCATGTTTTCATATAAATTGCATGATTTCAAGTTGAATCATAGATGCTCATGCATAAGAGTTATTTTCAAGTTATGATCATGAGTTAAAGATGATTTTATTAGTTAATCATAAGTTAAATAATTTATAAAGATAGTTTTCAATGAGTTACAACTGAGATTATGATTTTTGAAGCTAAAGTTAAGATAATGATCAAAGTTAAGATCATTAGATATTTTGAGTTAATGATCAGAGTTAAGATCATTAGATATTAAAGATGGTGATAAGGACAATGCTCACCGAAGTTATAGATTCTTATGAATCACCAAGCTAGATGAGCTATTCCCAAATATTTTAAAGATAGATTGATAGGCAGTTACTAGCTTTCCCTACTATGTTATGAGTATGTTTTACGAGTTTTCGTTGGGATATTGACCAAGAACCAAGAAGACTTCTAGGTGGGGTTCGGTCGGATAACACAGTTGGTTATCCAAGGAAATCCTAGTATCACCTAAAGTCCCAAACTATGTTACGCACGTAGGTTGTCTTTATGGCCTAGCTAGTGGATCCACATAGCCCATTTGAGTTGGGTTGAGTCACCTTTGGAGTATGCCCTGGCAAGGTAGCCTCCCCTGTTTTGATGCAGGAGACATCGACCTATCTTAATGCAGGAGTCATTGAATTCCATGTAATATCTCACATGGTCTTAGTTGTCGGTTAAAGTTCTTATCCCACACAAGTTTAAGTTAAGCTTTACGATATCAAGTTATGAGTTGAAATTTGAAGTTTTATGATATGCATTAACCAAGAATTTCTTATGTTTAAAAATTGCTTTTAAGCTATACTCATGCTCATTATGATTGGCGATGCATCTTATGGCATATTGATTATGTTCTCTTACTTGTCATGCATACCTCACATACTTAGTACATTCAAACATACTAACACATATTTTTCCTACATTGTCTCATAATGTAGGGATGACGACACTCATGACTACCCCGCTCGTGGCTAGAGTTTTCTTTAGATTTCTAAGGAGTTGGTTTGTTCTCATTCTACCGAGAACAAGACTTTATTTCATGTTTTTATTTCTTAAACATTTCTTCTATTGTTAGGGTGATCTAGGAGCTTTTTCTAAGCCCCCGTCGAAGGTTAAACTAGAGGCATGTTTAGATGATGTATTGGTGTAGTTCGGTTTGGACGTTTATAGAATTGAGTTTTTGTAAGTCCCTTACCCCACTTATGATTACTTCTGCTTATCTTTATATTGTTATTTACCTTATGTATGCAATGAATGCTAAGATGGCTTATGATTAGAGTCCCTCGTATTTCGATCGTCGTGTTATGATTAGGCCCTAGGTCAGATCGTGATAGTTTTCAAGCCAGATTTCCTTCTATATAGATTTATCCATAATCAAGGGAATAGACCATTACATGTGACATATGAGAGGTCTATTAGTTTAATAATATAAAGACGGATATTGCAAAATTTGTTGTTAAGTGTCTAAATTGCCAACAAGTTAAGGTTGAACATCAAAAATCAAAAAGTATGAACTGGGATATCAGCATTCCTACTTGAAAGTGGGAGTATTTAAATGTTGACTTTATCATAGGTTTGCCGCACATGCATCAATAACATGATTATATATGAGTGGTTGTAGATTGGATCACTAAGTTAGCACATTTCTTCTTAGTTAAAACTTCTTATTCAGTTGAGGACTATAATAGACTTTACATTCAGGAGTTGGTGAAATTGCATATGGTTCCCTTATCCATCATCATAGATAGGGGTAATCAGTTCACCTCTCAGATTTGAAATCATTTTAGAAGAATCTTAGTACCCAAGTTAAGCTTAGCACAACTTTCCACCCGCAGACAAATGGTTAGGCTGAGCGGACCATTCAAACCTTGTTGAGAGCGTATGTGATCAACTTTAAAAATATTAAGATGATCATTTGCCTTTGATTGAGTTTGGTTAGTAATAGTACCACTCCAGTATTCAGATGGTTTAGTTTAATTCATTTTATGATAGGAGGTATAGGTCTCATATAAGGTGGTTTAAGGTTGGTGAAATGACTTTGATAGGGGCCAAATTAATTCATGAGGCGGTGTAGAAAGTTCAACTTATTAGAGATAGGTTCAGGACAACTCATAGTAGACAGAAATCACATGCAGCTCTGAGGAGAAGAGAACTTGAATTTGCTATGAATGGTTGGGTATATCTAAAAATTTCACTTATGAAAGGGTTGATGAGGTTTGGTAGGAAAGAAAAGCTCAGTCCATGTTATGTTGGTACTTATTGAATTTTGAGGCGCCTTGGTAATGTTGCCTATGAGTTGAATTTACCTGCGGAGTTAGCATCAGTGCATCCAGTGTTTCATGTGTCCTTGTTGAAGAAATGCATTGGTGACCCCACTTTAGTTATGCCCTTAGAAAGTGTTGGTGTGAAGTATAGTCTGTCTTATGAAGAGGTTCCAGTCAAAATTCTTGACCGAATGGTTCATAAGTTGAGAAATAAGAACTTCAATGAAAGTTCTTTGGAGGAATCAGTAAGTTGAGGGAGCTACTTAGGAAGCAGAAGCGGATTTGATGGCCAAGTACCCCTCACATCTTCCCTTCCAATCCAATTCCAGCGTGGGGGTAATAGTTCCTCCAAAGTATCGTATTCAGACTCATGTCTTTCAGTTATTCTCATATCTCAGTATGCATGCATGTTCATGAAGTCAGTCCGGTCTTCATGTTTCAGTTCGGAGTCAGTTACTTCATCAGTTTTCAATGTTTATCTTTTAGTTCTGGGTTCACATAGCTTTCCCTACTCTATTCAGCTTGTTTAACTTAATTTAAGTATGAATATTCACAAGGAGGGGATATTGTAACACCTCAAAATTTCTAAGTCTACATCAAACCATGCCTAGCAAATCATGGGAAGTTAAGAAAATCCAGACTGTAGAAAGTTGGAATTTAAGAATGTCATTTACGGTCTATAAAATAAACTATGGCTCGTAGATGTGATTCATAAATAATCTTCAGAAATTGGAAATTTAGCCTGAGTTTTAGTGGCTTAGTCTATGGGTCGTAAATTCATTGACGGACCATAGATACTCCTAAAATTTAAATTTAGCTTGATTTTATGGACTTAGTCTATGGTCCTTAAATGGAACCACATACCGTAGATTGATCTCGTAGGTGGACTTCAGAAACTCAAATATTTAGCCTGATTTCTACGAAAGGGATTTACGGTTCGTAGAGAAATCAAGGGACCGTAGATGACATCGTGAAACCTGTCGATGATAGTTTTCTTTCAGGATTATTTTGGTCTTTTTTCACTCTTTTTACTCCTAGACTATGCTATTTTGGCCTATCCTAAGTGGAATTACAGAGAATTCAATTGACCTAACCCTCTCCAGCACGCCTAACACTCAGAAACTAAAATCAGTACGCTCAAGGTTACTCTCAAGCAATAACTAGGGTTCTTACCTTCAAGCCCTAATTCAAGGATTCAAGCTAGTATTTTTCATTTCATGTATGAGGGATTTCATCAATAAGTATCCTTTCACCCATTGAGTCTAAAAAAAATTCCAGTTTTTTAGATAATGATTTCTGAATAAATTAGGTTCTTATGTGACACATGGATAGTTGGCTTATGTGATTTCATCTATAAAATCATACTTTTATTTATATTTTTATGGACCCTCAAAATATAGATATTTCATATCTCAAAACCTTGTCGTTTTAGATTACATGTCTCAAATTATCAGCTTTCATGATTAGAGATACTTTTAGATAAAATATCTATCAGTTATTATCAGTTTTTCAATATTCATGTACTATTTAGTAATATCAGAATTATTAGATTATTAGTATTATCATTCTATTAGTATAAATTTAGTTGGGAGATTACTTAGCACCGAGCGGACATAGAGAAGAAGGCTCATCCGTCAGCTATGACTACGACCTTTAGTAGAAATTTCTAAGTCCCATAAGCACCGTAGGATATTAAGGGTCACTCGTCAGACCACAATTGACTCCTTGACCTTTTTTGGACTTTAGCTTAGTGGTATCATATTCAGATCAGACTTTCTACCATGACAAGGTATATTGGGCCCTTTTCGATGGGGATTATGCATCGAACTCCATGTTTAGCTCACATGATTATATGTTGGTTATTACTATCTCCACAGTGCAGTTTCAGATTATTGGTCCTTGCATTCAGTTATTTCAATTTTAATATTTATCTATTGCATATTTTACTACCTAGTCATCGCATCAGTTTATGTTATTCAGTTCAGTATGTCAGATTATCATGTTTGGTTTATTTATCTTATCATGAAAATATCATATACTTAGTACCTTCAAAGTACTGACCGCATACTCTTCGTGTTATATTATTTTTATAATATAAGTTCACACGCTTAGTATTCAACTCACGGTTAGTAATATTTCCAATCAACACAGCAGCAACATTGGCGAGTTCTTATATTTCGAGGATGGCCTTAATATTTATTTCAGTCATGTGTTTTCTTCAGTTTTCAGATCGTTAGAGTTAGCTGAAAGATTATCCCAAAAACTCATCTTAATAGAGGCTTTCAGACAGTCAGATTGTAGCCTTAGCGCCATAAATATTTTGACGAACTTGCTATGAGTAAATTTGCTTCATGATTTTGATTATCTATACATCAATGTTATTTTTCGCATCCGATACTTATTGCTTATTACTTAAATCTTAGTGGAATGCCAGACCATGGTTTGCTTGGGATCACTCATGGCTCTAAGCATCGTGTTACTTTTAATGGGTAGCCTCGGATCATGACAATATTCTTACTTGAATTTTACTATGTGCATGAATTGATGGTGATTAACATAATATTTTTAATATTTTATTTTATACATAGTATATTTTTTTACAAAAAATTATTAGACAACATTTGAGTATGACTGTTATAGAGGGGTAATTTTACAAAATAAGTGTACTACTACGTAGAATGTTGTCATTAGGGGTGAACATAGGTCGGTTTGGTTTGATTTTTCATTAAAAAATAACTAAACCAATTATGTCTATTTATTAAACCTATAAACCAAACCAAGCCAACCTAATGTCGGTTTCTTCGGTTTCGGTTTTAGTCGAGTTTTTTGATTTTTTAATTTTTTTTACAATTACACCGTGATTGAAAAAGAAATCAAATTAAAGAGATTGTTCCCTTGATCATTTGATTTAATGTTGCACTTGAAGTTTTCAACCCTTAATCGTGCAATATTTGCTTAATGGCATCTCAAAGATATTTGAATAAATAAAATCTAAAAAAATAGGATATACAATGGCATCTTCAAGACATTGTCTTAGAAAAATATATAAAAAAAACTCACAAAAAAATACAATACATGTCAATTATTTTAGTCATATTATAAGCCCAAATATGAAATAATATATGTAAATATTGAAAATTATAAACTAATTCAATAAAATACTTATAAATCATATTATAATAAATATTTTTTGTGTATAACAAAATTAAAATTATGTATGTATTATGTCGGTTCGTTTTGGGTTCGGTTTGACTTTTTTTGTTAATACAAAACTAAACAAACAAATATCAATTTATATTTTTTAACGTCAAACCAACCAAATCAAACCAAATCATAGGTAAGGTTTTTTTTGTCGGTTTGACTTGGCTCATCGATTCGGTTTAACTTGTACACCCCTAGTTGTTATAGAAAAGTAATATATAATATAAAAAATTAGATCTAGAGCAAAATCATGTTGTTATAGTGAAATATCATTATAACGAATGATTGTTATAGAGATGCTGACTATAAATAAATTAATATGCACTCACGTGCTTTATTTGTATATATTTGGTACAAAGAAAGATACTTTCCATGAAAAATGGTTTTTTAAAAGGTTTTCTTAGAAAATAAGTAAGAAACCCACTTATTTTACCCCATATAAGTAAGTGAGCTTCTTACTTATTTTCTAGTATTTGACAAGTAAACAAGAAAATATTATTCAAAGATCACTTATATGTTATCTAGCAAAATACTATAAGATGGATGGGATAAAGAATGGAGGTTCAGGGGTGGCTGGGAATGGAATGGTCAGGGGTGGGGGATTGAGTGAGTGAGAGGAGGCAATAAACTTAAAATGTCACTTATACAACTTGTTTTTTCTACTTTCATCCTCATTTTTAAAAAAACTTGTTTTCCTAAAAAAAATGATTGTTTAAGTATTTTAGCAGGCAGAAATTACATTGTGCATGAATTGATTGTGATTAACATAATTTTTTTAATGTTTTATTTTATACATAATATTTTTTGTATATTTTTTACAAAAAATATTAGACAATATTTGAGTATGACTGTTATAGAGGGGTAATTTTATAAAGAAAAAGACTACTTCTACGTAGAATATTGTTATAGAAAAGTAATATATAATATGAAAAATCAGTTCTAGAGCAAAATCATGTTGTTATAGTCAAATACCGTTATAACAACGAATGATCATTATAAAGAGGTTTGATTATAAATGAATTAATATACACTCACGTGCGTTATTCGTGTGTGTTTGGTACGAAGGAAAATATTTTTCATGAAAAATGTTTTTTCAGAAAATATTTTCTTGAAAAATAAGTAAGAAATCTATTTATTTTACCTAATATAAGCAAGTGGGCTTCTTACTTATTTTCTAGTGCTTGACAAGTAAACAAGAAAGTATTATCCCAAGAGCATTTATATGTTATCTAGCAAAATACTATAAGGTGGGATGAGGCAGAGGGATGAAATGGTCAAGGATTGGGGAATTGAGTGGATGAGAGGAGATAGGCCAGAGACAGACCTACGTCAAGATAATCCCACCTTTGAAACACTTTGGTAATGCTCCCAAATAATGAATCAGAGCACATGGAGCCATTTCCTTATCTTTTTTTCTGTCAAGAAAAAAAATTGGAATGTCACTTATACAACTTGTTTTTCCTACTTTTATTAGGAAGGTCATTTTTGTCATTTTAAAAAAAATATTTTTTCAAATATTTTGACCATCCAAATATGAAAAGTTGGAAAACATAAAGAACATTTCCCAAAACAAAAAAGAAAAAAGAGAATTTTCAAGCAACATAGGTAAAAATGCACAAAAACCATAAATAGTAGGGGTAAATTTGCAATAGCCCAGAATGAAAAACGTACAAACTACCATGGCAAAAATGGAAATAGTTAGAAGTATGAGGGACATTTTCGAGGAAACAGGAAAAACGCATAAAAGGGGATAGAGAGAGTTAGATCTCATCTGATTCTCTTCTTCTCATCAATGCTTCCTTGCAGGCTGCCGCTCCGCCTCGTGCCCTTATCAGGTCTAGATTCTCCGATTATCCTTTTGGTAAATTCCTTCGCTCTCCGATGACATTATAAGTATATTTTTCGGTTAAACTGTGAGCTTCGATTCGATGTACACTGTTCACATGTATGTATATACCTATGATGCATAGATGATCTGGTGGTTTTGATTTTAATTGCCTCTTCATTTGCTTCAGATTGATCTTGTTATTAATTTTGTTTCGAGTAGTTATTGAAATTGTGTTGTTTTGTTGTGGTTGATTTTGCGATCTTCAGAGATGTGATTGATGGACTAATGTTATTTTGTTGTGAGGTTTATATGTTTTTTTTATTTCTCTATAGTTGATTCTGAACATAAAAGTTTGTCCTTTTTAGTTAGGTATATTGGTGTTCATTACTGGTAGTATTTGAATTCGATTTCCAGTTCATTCTATGTTGCAACAGAATACATTTATTTAAACTAGAAATCAATATGAACAACTAATTTAAGAAGTTTGTTTTATTTCGTTAACTGCCTGAAGCTTTAGTGTTTACACAGTTATCAGTTTTCAGTGTCTTTAATGGGTATTTTCTTTTTGTCTTTTCAGTTTTATTAACTTATTTATATATATATATATATGTTTATTGGAAAGTGTTGTCATCGATTTTCTATTTTGGTGAAACCCTGAATAGATTTCAAAAGCAATAGGTCATGTCTTTTATGGCCAAGTGTGCAAATTGGTAACTCTAGTTTATCTAGGTCCTAGGAATAACTTGGTTGGAAATTTAGTCTTGTGGAATTCCTATGAAGTGAGGGTCTTCGTAACCAAGTCAATCGTTAAGAATCAATCAATTACGTTGATGTGCTTAGAGATATATCATACGATACCAACCGACATGTCTCATGCTACCAAAATATTATTACCGTGTGGGTACTAGTCCAATAACTGCAGTTTCCTGAAAAGTGCTCATTTCTAGGGAAAAGCACGTAAAGAGCTTGCGAAAAAATTGTTGAATCAATTCCTAAATAGAACGTAGAGTAGAATTCCTTTTCACCAAGCGATAAGTATGAATGAAAAGTAAGATCACATGAATAATTGAACTATACTTGTGAGTTGTTTTGTTATGAATCATGAACTTAGATGATTTGTTGGCAAGTAAATATTGATAGTTTGAATGAGGTAATTACTTAGGATTTTTATTTCAGCTCACTGTTGATAGTCTTTCCTGCACATTATTGTATTCTTATGGAACTCTCTTGAGGGGTTCTTTTTGTTGTGACATGGTGATATTCTCCGTTTCTTTATTACTTGAATTTTGGAGTTTGGACTTGTTTAGTTACATATATGGTTCATTGTTCTTGATAATACGTTATACTGATAGTCCTATACACCCTACTAAATATCTAATTCAGAGTGGTAAAGAATCTTTAGAAGACCAAGGTCACACTGAACCAATAAAAAACCCACTACCTTCTCCAATTAGGCATCTATAACTGTGGTAATTCGAAATATTTTCAGTTAATAAACTTTGATTCGTCCCTTTTATATTGGATTATATTCTTGGTGCTACTTTATCTTCTATCCTCTTTGTATTAGCTGAATTTTAAACCTCATATACGTAATCCTGTTTTCTGTTCTTGATTTTTAGTCATATTCTACTACCAATTTCATAGAGAGATCCATAAATGGCTCAGGGTACTTGTGGAATTCTAGTATGCATCGCTCCTTAAAAGCCCCTCACTTTGTTGAAGCCTTGAAACCCAAGTATTTTTACTTGAAATTTAAAATGTGCATGAATTGATGGCGATTAACATAATTTTTTAATATTTTATTTTATACATAATACATTTTTTACAAAAAAATATTAGACAACATTTGAGTATGACTGTTATAGAGGGGTAATTTTGCAAAACAAAAAAAAGAAACATACTTCTACTTAGAATGTTATAGAAAAATAATATGTAATATGAAAAATCAGTTCTAGAGCAAAATCATGTCGTTATAGTGAAATATCGCTATAAAGAATGATCATTATAGAGAGGTTTGACTAAAAATGAATTAATATGCACTCACGTGCTATATTCGTATGTGTTTGGTACAAAGGAAATTTTTTAGAAAATATTTTCTTGAAAAATAAGTAAGAAACCTACTTATTTTACCCAATATAAACAAGTGGTTTCTTATTTATTTTCTAGTATTTGGCAAGTAAACAAGAAAGTATTATCTCAAGAGCATTTATATGTTATCTTGCAAAATACCATAAGGTGGGATGGGATAAAATGGGAGTTCACGAGTGGCTGGGGATAGAATGATCAGGGATTGGTGGATTAAGTGGGTAGGAGGAGACAGTAAACTTGGAATGTCACTTATGCAACTTGTTTTTCCTACTTTTTTTAGGGAAGTCATTTTCCTCATTTTTAAGAAACTTAATTTACTAGAAAAAATAATTTTTCAAATATTTTGACCATCAAAGCATGAAAAGTTGGAAAACATAAAGAACATTTCCCAAAACAAAGAGAAAAAAAGAGACTATTCAAGCAGTTGAGGTAAAAATGCGCAAAAAATAGAAATAGTAGGGGTAAATTTGCAATTACCCGAAATGAAGAACGAACAAACTACTGCGGCAAAAATGGAAATAGTTAGAAGTATGAGGGACATTTTCGAGGAAACAGAAAAAATGCATAAAAGGGGAAAGAGAGATTCAGATCTCATCTGATTCTCTTCTTCTCATCAATGCTTCCTTGTAGCTCCGCCTCGTGCCCTCATCAGGTCTAGATTCTCCGATCATTCTTTTGGCAAATTCCTTCGCTCTCCGGTGACATTATAGGTATGTTTTTCGGTTAAATTGTGAGCTCCGATTCGATGTACACCGTTCACATGTATGTATATACCTATGATGCATAGCTGATTTGGTGGTTTTGGTTTTAATTGCCTCTTCATTTGTTGTTTTGTTGTGGTTGATTTTGCGATCTTCAGATCTGTGATTGATGGACTAATTTTATGTTGTTGTGAGGTCTATACGTTTTTTTTTGAGTTTGATTCTGAGCATAAATGTTTGTCCTTTAGTTAGGTATAGTGTTGTTCATTACTGATAGGGTTTGAGTTCGATTGTCTACTTTTGGTGGAATTCTGAATAGATTTCAAAAGCAATAGGCCATGTCTTTTAGGGCCAAGTGTGCAAATTTGGTAACTCTAATTTATCTAGGTCCTAAGAATACTTGGTTGGAAAGTTAGTTCTTGTGGAATTCCTATGAAGTGAGGGTCTTTGGAACCAAGTCAAAATCGTTAGGAATCAATCAATTACGTTGATGTACTTAGAGATATATCATACGACACCAACCAACATGTCTCATGCCACCAAAATGCTGTTACCATGTGGGTACTAGTCAAATAACTGTAGTTTCCTAAAAAGTGCCCCTTTCCGGGGCAAAGGACGTTAAGAGCTTGCAAATTTTTTTTTGTTAGAATCAATCCCTAAATAGAACATAGAGTAGAATTTCTTTTCACCGAGCAATATGCATGACTGAAAGATCACATGAATAATTGAATTGTACTTGTGAGTTGTTTTGTTATGAATCATAAGCTTAGATGATCTATTGGCAAGTAAATATTGATAGCAAATGAGGTAATTACTTGGATTTTTCATTTTGGGTCAATGTAGGTAGTCTCTGCTGCACATTATTGTACTCTTATGGAGCTCTTACTACAAGAAATTTGACTTTTAACGACCAACTCTTAATGAAGGAATTGAAATGCAATCGTTAAAAGTGTATTAATGAAAAAAAAACTCATCATAAAAAGGCATTTTTCATTTTAATATTAGTAAGGGGATAAAATCCGGACGTTAAAAAGATCAATATTCGATCGTTAATTTTAACTATAATATAGAAGCGAATGTTGAGTAGCTTAGGATCAGTCGGTCAATTGACCGATTTTCCCTTCTCCTTTAATTCCTTCTATTTATATAGTAATATTTCTTTTATTTTAATTTATTTATCTTACTTTTCTTTATATTATGTTATGTATTTTAAAATTAAGAAAAAATATTACTATAATATCTTATTTAAAAATTACAAAACAAATAGTACTATAATATGTTATTTGTAAAACTGTAAATTTGTAGAAAATATATTCTTTGTGATACTCTATCGATCTATTGATACCATATCGGTAGCATATATGATTGAACTTAATCTTTTGTGATACTTTATTGATATATTGATACTCTATCAGTATCATATAAGATAATCGCTAACGTCAGCATGACATTAATGCACAAATTTAAAATAAAAAGTAGGTATAAAAATAATGAAACAGATAAATACTTTCACTTTTAAGAGATAAATGTTCTTTTCCCATGAAATAAAAGGCAATATTTATTTCACTCCTAATTAATTACTTTTTTATTTCATATTAACTGAATTTATAAAAGAGAAATATTTTTACATGAGCTTAAAAATTCAGTTAAGATGAAATGGAGCAAGTAATTCATACCCACATGTCATCCGCACCTCTTCCCCCACACCCTGCGAAAAGAAAAAGTAGAGACATCCCACTGTATGTCTTGATTCGAGTTTTGGGTTTGTTAAAGAATTATCTGCAAATTCCGGAGAAAATAGAGATCAGCAGCTTGCTCTCTTCGATGTTTCCAGATTTGTTACCAGAAAATAATTTGTATATCTCTGATCTCTGATTTCGCTTTTTAAAAAGGAATCAACACTTCTCTATTTTGATTGCAAAACTCATCCTTGTCTTCTTACTTCTAATCTTCACCTACTCTTTACTGGTCTAATCGCTGCTACTGATAATATTGGAATGCATTCTTGCAGTTTCCTTCTCTTTAAGGTAAGTTCATGTTGTTTTACCTATGAATTGCTTTGTGGAATACCTAACTTCGTCCAATTCTAGATTTAGTTGTATGATTTCATCTACGATTTACCTATTGCCTTGCCGATGAATTTATTAACGACATCATTTGACCTTCTTTTCCTTTTATTTCTGAACCGAATATTTTTACAAGTTTTTCTCTATAATTGCGGCTAACTTTCGCAACTTCTCGATTTCACATAGTATCCGAGGGTGTTAATGCTTCATGTGCTTAAGGAATTAGGCATCTATAACGGTGGTAATTCGTAATATTTCCAGTTAAGGAACTTGGATTCCTTCCTTTTATATTGGATTCTATTCTTGGTGCTACTTTATCTTTTTTTCTCTTTGTATTAGCTGAATTTTAAGCCTCCAATATGTAATCCTGTTTCCTGGTCTTGATTTTTAGTCGTATTCTACTACCCTTTCTATAGAGAGACCCAGAAATGGCTCAAGGTACTTGTGCAATCTTATCACTCCTCGACAGCCCAACCCAAGTATTCTGCTCCATATTTCAAAAATAAAGCCAAGTTTTTAGCCTGTCCAACATCAGATGTTTGGTACTCCCTCTGTCCCAATTTATGTGTTCACTTTTCATTTTTTGACAGTCAAAGGGGAATTTATGCATGGAATCTTCAAAAAATTTTAAATGAAATTTATATGTTTTTAGACTACATAAAAAGTACTATAAGTCACAATAATTGATAATTCAAAATATATAAAAGATTTACGATCAAAGATAGACTTGTTTGAAACTTTGAATCTCGAAATTCGAAAGATACCACATAAATTGGAACGTAGAGAGTATTTAATAAGAGCACTCTTTTTGTCACATGTTTGTTTATTCTCAACAGTAAAGTTAAATATTAATGTGATTTGATTTTCTGACTATCTTAAAAATTGCTTGATTTTCTTACTAGTTTTGTTGAGTTTAGTTGGTGATGTGATTTAGTTTGGGAACATGGACACAGGTGTTTGGAATTTGTGTAGGGTTGCATTCTGTTGAATTGTGAAAATATTGAAATCACAATGAACCAACGTAGCACAATCGATCTGGAACATGGATGGGAATTCATGCAAAGGGGCATTACAAAGCTGAAGAACATTCTAGAAGGACTTCCTGAGCCTCAGTTCAGCTCAGAGGACTATATGATGCTGTATACGTATCCCTTTAGACTCCCACACTGTTAGGCATGTAGATAACTTGGATTTGATTCACCTTTTGTTTCCTTAAGTCTACTAACAGGACAATTTACAACATGTGTACTCAGAAGCCCCCACATGATTATTCTCAACAGCTCTATGACAAATATCGTGAAGCTTTTGAAGAATATATCACAACAACGGTAAGGGTAGCTGCAGTTTTCATTCACATTTCACTTTAGTAGCAATTAAACGAGGTACTACAGTAAAACAAGAAAAATAAGAATTGAAGAATTATTATTCTTATTTTTTCTTTGATGTTTGCTATATCCATGTACCATTCTTGATTGCTTGCTCTCTATGTATCATTCTGGAATGTTTGAAATTTATAAAATGATTTCCTTAATAAAGAAAAGGAAAATCATTAGTTTGGTGAGCCCTTTGTTGCCTCTTTTATGTTTCGATTTTAGGCATGTAAACAAAGAGGGCTTAGTACGGTTAGTTTTCTTGGTGTCCTCTGTGATTTTATTTTGTGCCCTCTATGATTTTATTTATTGAGGATCCATGTGCAAGTATCAACATGTTTTTTTGGGATCTGAATGTAATTCAGACACTACTTTCCCAAGAAGCATATTCCCTCTGTCCCATTTAATTGGCACCCTTTGACTTGGCACGATATTTAAGGGGAAAAAAAGAAGACTTTTGAAACTTGTGGTTTAAAACAATCTTTAGATATTTGTGTGGCTGAAAATCATTTCATTAAGGGTACAAGAGTAGTTTTAAAGTTAAATTGTTTCTAATTATAATAAGGTGATATTCTTTTTGGGACGGACTAAAAGGAAAGCATCCCACATAAAATGGGACAGAGGGAGTATTTTTTTTAAAATTTTTACTCTCACTATTGTTAAAACTGATTTTAAAAGAGGACTTACGTTGTATAAGATTTAAATTTAGAAAGGCTGCTCTTGCTATACACGGCAAGTGGAGAAGTTTCAAAACACAATTGAATTCCATGGATTTTTTTGTATGTTATTTTAGGCACGCAATTTAGCTTAGGAGTTTAAAATGATGGAAAACTCAAATTTGGCTTAAAGTTTGTTTACCTAATTTTTGTTTCTCCAAATAATTCTCCTGACATTTTCTAAATTTCAACAATGCAATTCAATTTCAAAATAGGTATTGCCTTCTTTGAGAGAAAAACATGACGAGTTCATGTTGCGAGAGCTGGTAAAAAGGTGGTCAAACCATAAGGTCATGGTCAGATGGTTGTCGCGATTCTTCCATTATCTTGACCGCTATTTCATTGCCCGGAGATCGCTGCCGGGGCTTAATGAAGTTGGACTAACTTGCTTCCGTGATCTGGTAATTTACAGTTCTCCTTCACTTTTCTCTTTTAATCAGAATTTTGTTTTTGTGGTCATCTATTAAAACATCTTCACCTGATCCCTTGGTTATAGTGTTGTCAAAGGCGCGCTTTAAGCGCGCTTAAGCCCTGAAGCGACGTTCAAAACGTGTTGAGCGCTTCACCACGCTTTATGTGCACTTCAGTGTGGTCATCAAGGTTCTAAGGCAAATTTTTCCTTGCCAATGAGCCTCTTTTGAAGAAATGACCCTAAACAATTGATATTTCACTTTATCATACTTTTTTTTCAATTTCTTGGTCATATATTTGTCATTCATGTTTATAATTAGTGGTCTTGGACTAAACATTTATGTTTGTATCTTTTTCTCCCTTTGCGCCTTTTTTCATTAAAGCCCACACTTTATGATGGACCTTAGAGCTTTTTTGCGCTTTTCGCCTTTGATAACACTGCTTGGTTAAAGCATTGAGTTCAACTCATGGCTTTTATGTTGATTTTTTAGATTTTCTTTTCTGGTTTTTGCCTCTTTTAGAATTTGTTTTTAGTTTGACAATATACTCAACTACTGCCACGTCCTTTCATGAAAAGATGTTATCATTTAGTCCTTCCATTCCAATTTTGTGACGGTGTTTGACTAACCATGGAGTTTAAGAAAAGAAGAAAGACTTTTGTAACTGTGGTATAAAATAAGCTATAATTTTTTTTGTGGCTATAAGAAAAATAGGAAGTTTGAAGTTAGATTGTTACTAAATATGGAAATAGGAAGTTTGAAGTTAGAGTCACATAAATTGGGATGGAGGGAGTATCTTACTGGCAACTGTTTTCTATTTCAGGTATACCAAGAGTTGAATGGAAAAGTCAGGGATGCTGTTATATCTCTGGTATCCCTTTGGTCTTGCTTTGAGTTCTCACTACCATTTCTTTTTTCCTTCTAATTGAGTAATAACATTCCTCTAATCAGATTGATCAAGAGCGTGAGGGAGAGCAAATTGACAGAGCTCTACTGAAGAATGTGCTAGATATATTTGTTGAAATTGGAATGGGGTCAATGGATTATTATGAGAATCATTTTGAAGCTGCAATGCTCAAGGACACTGCAGCTTATTATTCTCGCAAAGCTTCTAACTGGATACTTGAAGATTCATGTCCAGATTATATGCTGAAAGTTAGTATACTGCGTATGCAACCCCTTGATTCTGTCACTCTTGCCCTGTTGCTTATTCTGTCTGTCCTTTTTCTGGTTAACGTCCATATGTTAACCTACATAATCATGTCAATGTTCCTTTAGGCCGAGGAGTGCTTGAAACGGGAGAAGGATAGGGTCTCTCATTATCTCCATTCAAGCAGTGAGACAAAGTTGCTTGAGGTTCATTCTAGCTCTTAATCTTTTTTCTTTATTGGAACTCTAGCCTTCAAGATGGAGGATGTTGCTAACTTTATCCTGTATTGACAAGTTCAGTTTTTGTTGTTCACGTCTTTTTTTTCTGGATCTGGCCTATCAACTTTAAATTAGCTGCAACCTTACTACTCTCTCCTTTCTACAGAAAGTGCAACATGAGTTGTTGTCTGTGTATGCCACTCAACTTCTTGAGAAGGAGCACTCTGGATGCCATGCATTACTTAGAGATGATAAGGTAGTAATCAGCATCTTAATGTCCATGTTTCTGAATTTTTTTGCAATCATTGACATAATCACGATGATTTTATTAGGTGGAAGATTTATCAAGGATGTATAGGCTCTTTTCTAAGATTCCTCGAGGCTTAGACCCTGTGGCTAATATATTTAAGCAGGTTTGTGATCTCATGACCTCACATTCTCGATTGTATGCCTATAAGTTACTTATATATCCTTTTTTTAAATCTGAATGCAGCATGTTACTGCTGAAGGTACAGCTCTGGTGAAACAGGCTGAAGATGCTGCTAGCAACAAAAAGGTTTCTACAATCTGTCCTTTTCTCAAATTCTTTGGTATTGAGAAATTTGGTTCTTCCTTATTTGGTGTGTATAACTTGACTTGCAACTAATCAAACTAGAAGTTTTTGCTATTTTAATATGTCAAGTTACTTGTGTTCATGTGTCTGATAAACTCTTATTTCATAGTTAACACATTTATCTGTTATGAACTGGGAGTTTTGGAATTTTTTTCTTGGTGAGGGAGGGGGGGGGGGGGGGTGATTGTCCCTAGAAAATGCTCGATATAAATATTAGGGAAAGGGACATCCATTCATTAGAAAGCTCATGCTGCCAAAAAGTTCAGTGACCTTTCTCAAAAAACAGCAATCTCTTGAAAAGGGAAGATGATGTCAGGTTGTGAGACTAGCTATTGATTGCTGAATTGCATTTTGCTATTCTTGTTTCTTGGTTTTACACCCGGTGTCCAGTACCCACATTGGGGACTGGGTAAATCTGGATTCGCACCGGGATGTTCCACATTTGGGAAAAGCGCTCCCTAACAAAGGCAATTCTGTAACCAAGGGTGCTTGAACCCAAGACCTAGTTAAGGAGGAAGGAGTACTTACCACTCCACCACAATTCTTGTTGGTAGCATCTTGCTATTCTGCTTATTCTAATTTCTAGTTTTTGCTTTTGATGAATTTTGTTCAGAGATTTCTTGTAAACATCATATCTTCTCTTTTGTATCAAAACCATGAAGTCACAAAGTTTGACTTCATCTCAGTGATTGTTTTGTTTCATTTACTTTATTTGTCCTTCAGTACATGATCAGTGATAATTTGGTATGGTAAAAGTTTCTTTAAAGCAGAAATCCCCATCAAATTGTGTACTTATCTTAAAGAAAGAGGATGAACAGTTGCTTAGGTAACCAGCAACTGATTTTTGTCACATTTCCTTCCTTTATGTATTTTTACTTTTCCCCTTCTGCTGGTTAGAACAATGTCAAAATTACTTCATTTCATCTTTTTAGGGATGGTTCTATAAAAGATGAGACTGGTATTTCTTTGTGAATGCATTTAATAGAAATAGCTCAATGTCTTGCATTCTTTCTGACCAACTAGTGCTCTTCAACAGGCAGAGAAGAGAGATGTGGTTGGTTTGCAAGAACAGGTAATCCCTCAGTAAATCTGTTATCTGATCCCTGAATATGTTTTAGGCGGTGAACTTACTTCTGAATTTTCAGGTTTTTGTTCGGAAAGTAATTGAGCTTCATGATAAATATTTGGCATATGTGAATAACTGTTTCCAGAACCACACACTTTTTCACAAGGTATGTGGAGCACGGGATAGTTGTCTAATTTAATTGTTCTACTCTGTGCATTATGGTAAATTGCTAATATCTGTCCCCTTTGTCACTTTCTAGGCACTTAAAGAAGCTTTCGAACTTTTCTGCAACAAGGGTGTTGCTGGTAGCTCAAGTGCTGAACTTCTTGCCACTTTCTGTGACAACATTCTCAAAAAAGGTGGGAGTGAAAAATTGAGTGATGAAGCCATTGAAGAGACGTTGGAGAAGGTGAGCTCTTACTCTATAAATCCCCTTCCCTTCTTTTCCTCTTAGAACATCTGCTTTTTCTTGGTACTACTGGAGTAGGAGAAAGCTAATAATAGATGTCACTTGCAGGTGGTAAAGCTGCTAGCTTATATTAGTGATAAGGACTTGTTTGCAGAATTCTATAGGTAAGAGTTACCGCTACTGTGTATCTCAACCACAAGTGGATAGTAGCTTCTTCTCTGTTACAAGTTTATGATTTCCTTCTTTTTTTTCAGGAAAAAGCTAGCCCGACGGTTGTTATTTGATAAGAGTGCCAATGATGAACATGAGAGAAGTATCCTAACAAAGTTGAAGCAGCAGTGTGGGGGCCAGTTCACATCAAAGATGGAGGGTATGGTAAGCTATCCAGATCAACTATGCTGTATTTGAGGCTATGTTCTCTTGTGACATTCTTCTTCTCTTCCTGTAGGTCACAGATTTGACATTGGCAAGGGAGAATCAAGCCAGCTTTGAGGAGTATTTGAGCAATAATCCAATAGCAAATCCAGGAATTGACTTGACGGTGACTGTCTTGACTACTGGCTTCTGGCCTAGCTACAAGTCTTTTGATCTCAACCTCCCAGCAGAAATGGTATATCATATCAATCTGTTAATTGGCATTATGCAGTCGATTTATCTTGGTTTTTACCCTTGTTCCTCTTGCTGATGTTCTTCCTTTGGGGAAAGAATGATGCATGTTTTTTTGCTTGAATCGTTTTTCTTCTCAAATATCCTGTCATTGATGCATTTTATGCTGCACATTATCAGGTTAGGTGCGTTGAAGTATTCAAGGAGTTTTATCAAACAAAAACGAAGCACAGAAAACTTGCGTGGATATACTCATTGGGAACTTGCAACATAAATGGAAAATTTGAGCCAAAGACTATTGAGCTCGTTGTCACTACTTATCAGGTTGATTGTTGGTTTACTTTTTGAAATCAGATTGGCTTAGGTAATTTGAAACATTTTTATTACGTTATCAATGAGAAAACGAGATTGAGACTTCTTCCTTTTCGTAGGCTTCTGCTTTGCTGCTCTTTAATGCATCAGATAGATTGAGTTACCAAGAAATCATGACGCAATTAAACCTATCAGATGATGATGTTGTTCGGCTTCTTCATTCCCTTTCATGTGCAAAGTACAAGATTCTCAACAAGGAGCCAAGCACCAAAACAATTTCTCCGACTGATGTCTTTGAGTTCAACTCAAAGTTCACTGACAAAATGAGGAGGATCAAGGTACAATTAATGACAAGGTTAGCCTTTCTACTATGAATTGTTGCACTACATTACTGACCCTGTGAGGATATTGCTGTAATGGGTATGCAGATACCTCTCCCTCCTGTTGATGAGAAGAAAAAGGTAATTGAAGACGTTGACAAGGATCGGCGGTATGCTATAGATGCTTCAATTGTGCGTATTATGAAGAGTCGTAAAGTATTGGGCTACCAGCAACTGGTCATGGAGTGCGTTGAGCAGTTAGGACGAATGTTCAAGGTATCCTGAGGGATGAACTTTTACTTCTCAATTTTAATGTTCGTTATTCAAGTTCAACTGAGCTAATTACTTTGTTTTGAATACTCCACAGCCTGATGTCAAAGCTATCAAGAAGAGAATTGAAGATTTGATAACTAGAGATTACCTAGAGAGGGACAAAGATAACCCAAACTTGTTCAAGTACTTGGCATGATTTGTGCAGATCATAGTGAATGAGTGATGTTTGTATGGATTTCTGCAACCGATATAGGAGGAGAAACATGCGGCCCAAGATGAAGAAGGATCTCTGTAACTCCTACCTTCCTGGACCTTTGATTGCCTGCTTTGCATCAGGAGCTTGAAACATTTTGTACAAATGGTTAAGATCCCAGGAAAAAGTAGAATTGCCTCTCAGATACTTGAGATGAGATTACCTTAACTACTTCTTCCAATCTTATATGGCCCTTTCTCTTGCTCTATTCTGTGTTTTGTCGGCTACCTGTTCGAGTTTGAGTAAATGTAATATTCCAGCCAGCAGCTTACCCTATCTGGATTAAGCACAATGGTAATTACTTTAGTACATGCTCTGCAATTCTACTTTATCGTTCTTTGTAGATTGTGATTTGGACCTTGGTGGTCCTTATGGGGCTTTCTTTCAACCTTGTGCAAGTTTATTGGAACTGATAATGTTTTGGATCCTCATGACTCGAAGTTGTCTCTCTTGAATGAATCACTTGCCTAATTTTTAGGTCCATTATCCCAAACTTTGCAGACGTGAAAAACTTGTGGCTTCGGAATGGCATTCAGGCCATAATCTAAGTTGTATAGCTTTGGGGATCGAAGATACCAGCTCGATATATTAACACTCCTAAAGTTACTTATGTTTGCTCTCAAATCTCAATCCACCATTCTAACAATGAATATCTTAGTACGGGCATGCACCAACTTTTACGACCACCCATGATGGTTCCATTAAACTCGTGTGACATTTCTTGGCAGTTGGCACCGTAGTTGGTGTTCATGACGTATTCCATCAGTTGTAGAACACGGTGCCCTAGAAATTGGATTAATTTGGTGAGAATGCCGTCTGCAAGGACGTCCAGCCTTGACAAGTGGACTGATAGGAATTTGACACATGGAAGTACTTACTTAGTCAGACCCAGGTCCACGATAATGTCTCCAGTCATGTAGCGGCAACAACTTGGGGGCGGACCCATGTAGATCGGAGAGGGGGTCATGCCACCTAGTGATTTCGGTTGAAATTTGTATATACATGTATATTTGAATATATATTTATAAAAAAAAATGTATAAATATTAGGCATGACACCCTTAGAAACAATGAGTCTTGTGGTACAAGTGGTTAAAGCTCAAGTTTACTGCCTTAGGGATGCAAGTTCGAGCTTGAGTTTTTGCCATAAGTCACTATTCAAAGAAGTGTGACATCCAGAAATTTAAAATTCCGAATCTGCCTTTGGTTATCTCAAATTGGTGAAATCTCCGTGTCGTAAGGAGCCTTATATGATTGGGTGGCTCATGGTACCACGTTAACTAGACCTCCTCCCTCCGGTTACCCGAGTTGTGTTGGTAGTAGCATTTGCAGGTGGTAGAATAACCTTTTTGCTCTTTAAGTCCTTGCATGGGAGAAGATCTCATCTTCATTTGTAAAATACAACTTTATTGCTAAGATTTGAGAATAAGGAAAAGATGTTATTTACTTGCTCTCGTTCTTATTTCGATTTCATATTCTTGTTCTTATAGTATAGCCAATATTCTATCATTTATTATGGACTTAGCCAAAAAATGAAAGGGAGTTTGATCATCTTAATTCACTTGTCCTTTGACCCCCAACTTCACAAATTACACATTTTCGGGTAAACAAATGTGTCATCAAACATGTTATTTATTCTCAACATTCAGAGGGTCTGGAGTATATGTTCAGCTCAGCTTATCAGTTATCTATGTATGTTGGAAGGTCTCTTAAGTTAGAGTGTATACAATTAAACATAAATTATTAAAGATCGCAAAACAACCATTTGTCTTATTTAAATTAAGCAACCAACTCCTCTCCCCTCCCTTGGAATCTTCCACGTTAAAGCAAATGGATATAATTATCAAAGTCAAATACTAGCTTTAGAAATTTGAGGCCATTGTTTGTGCAAAACCCAACACAAATCAAATCAATTTAATTGGGGTAAATGGGGAAAATTTGCTGCACCTCAGAATCAGATAATGGTAATGACAACTTGAAGATAATCCTAGTGATGGTCATAGCTCTTGCGTTGATGGTCATCTGCCGCTCTCCACCAAGAATGAGAGGTGTCTTGGTTTATCGTTGTTAGATTTTATATGTATTTATTTTCAATCCATAATGTATTTGTGAAAAATAAAACACTTTGTAGAGTTTTTACACAATTGGGAGATTGAAACTCAACAAACTGTTAATTACCCTTCCTCTTTCAATCTCCCAATCTGACTTCCTCTTTCATGTTAATTACCCTCTACTTGACGGATATGTTCAAAAGATGATATAAGGTTTTTTTTTCAAATTATTTGTCAATTGTTGCCATTTACAAGAATAGATCATGAAACTCATCTATCTACTTTCAATTTCATTTAGGGTACTCGTAGAAATAGTCAAAAAAAAGAATAAAGGAGTACAAAAACTAGAGTCTTCTCATCTTTTACTGATCAAATGCCAGTTGACTTGCAGAAAAAATGATCATAGAGGTGCCAAAAATGCCACACATGATGAGGGGTTAAGAGCACTTTAACCTATTGTATATCCTGGTTACTTGTCTCTTAACAAAATTAACGCCCTATAAATTTCTATATATTGTTACAGGGTGGGTTTGTTACGGAGGAAAACTTTTTTTTTTTTTGGTTTACTTTGATCAAAATTTTTGGAAAATATTTTCTCTAGAATAACAAGTTCCTTAAAATGAGAGGTGCAAGTGGAGTGGTATTAGGGGTCTGGGGTGTTGGGGATGGGGACTAGGGAGTGGCAGTATGAAGATGAAGTGTGTTAGAAGTCATTTTTCTCATTTTTTTAATGAATTTATTTTCCTAGAGAAAATGTATTCCAATAATTTTGACCACCCGTATATAAGAAAATCGGAAAACATTTCCGAGTAATTTCAAACCTAAAAATATGGCACATCGTTTTCATGAAATTGAGATGAATGGATGTCTTTAACCTTTCTTTTGAGTTTTGACATTTATAAAAGAGATCTGGAGTCAGAGATGAGGAACCTAAAATATTTACATTGGAGAAAGATGAGACCAATTATATAATAAGAAAAGCAGATACAAGATTTTTCTTTCAATAACAAGCCAGATAACTACAAATCATCATCTCTGGAATGGGAAGCGAAAACTCTTCCTTAGGGTATGCATTATTGAGGTCTCTAAAGGAAACACAAACTCAATTTTTTAAGACACCTTTTTGAAAAGAAAAAAAACAACTTTTTAACTTAAATTATGGAAAGGTCTCTATCTCAATTCACTATTTCGAATCTTATATCGAGGTTTCTTTGTTCCAAAACACATAGAAACCAATTTGGAAGCATTTATACAACATATATGAAATAATACAAGAAGAATCAAATCAAGCAACAGAAATAAACACAAGATCAACTACTACTGGGTAGAAGATTACACACAATGTAGTATTGCACCTTTTTACAAGCAATAATCATCAAATATACATTTAATACAAGCTTCCTTTCCCTAGAGACTTCATTATTCACAACATAAATATAAAAGGATACATAGGAAATAAACTTCATGAGAGTTCACAATTATTCTCGTCTTACGCAGGAGTTTAGGTGAAATATTTACAAATTGATGTACACATGATAGGTAATGATATTTACTAGTTTGTGTCTTGTACGTTCTGCAATGACCAGGATGAGTATGCAGGTTTAGCTGCTGAGATCTGAACTCGTATCACCTCATGTACCGCACCTCGATGAAGTACCCCAAGAACTTCTTCCTCCTTCCCGGTTGCAAGATCTTCTAAAGAGACGGTACGCGTGATTAATTCATCACGCAAACGAAAGCCAAACAACCACCTCCCAAGCTTCCACCATTGTACACGCACTTGCCTTTGTGAGATATTGCAGTCATTTAGGATTTCCATGACACATTCTCCCTAGTAGAGAAGAGTAAACATCAAATAACTTCAATAAGCTGATTCCAGGTAATAGAAACAATTCATAGTCCATGAAAATAGAATTTTGCTCAACAACAGATGAACAAGAGGGCCTTCTTAAACTTGTACTAACTCTGCAACTCTTCGAAGTGTAACTTCTTCCATAACATAGACCTATTTGCTGATACTAGATCAAGGTAAATCACTGTTATAGATAAACACAGACATTTTTGTCAATTGCACCATCCACAGAAGATGGAGAGCGCACACAACATAAGGCAAACACTAACTGGAAGCAGCTTCAACCAAATCGGACTCTTGCTAACCAAAAAAATCATAGTTGCTGCAGTGACACATTTTTACACGGTCTAACTTACACCCATAAGCTATAGATTTTAATGTCTAAATAAGCTTCAGTTGTACTAGGTAGGAGTTTTGTGATCCTCAATATAGTAGGCGGGGGGGGGGGGGGGGAACATATTAGTTAGATTGTATTTCAGCACTTTAGGATGCAATATGTCTATCAGGAGAAGAATCAATATTTATACATAAAATCTAACAGGAGTCGCACATGCCAATTAACATCTCTTGTATCTAAAAGAAATAAATCAAGCATTGAATAACACAAGAAAGAACCAATAAGTGAGTGACCTAAGTTGCGCGTACTCTTCACTTTCGATGCCGCAATCGTGTCGGGTTCTCCAAAAATACACTACTTTTGGAGAATAGACACAGACCCATTGACATTTTTGAAGAGTCCAAGCAATAAAATAACTACTTTACTCCACTATCATGATTTGAGATTTACTAACTTTTTGATACTTCAACTAGCTAGAATACAACCTCAATCTATTTACAGTGCACAGTTAAAAGAATTCTACAACCCCTCTAAGGAGAATAGAAAGTTTCAAACCACTGCGAAAAGAGTGTGCTAATATGAGTCAAATAAGAGATCTAACTCTTACGGCAGCTCAAGCAGTACAACATAAATAAAATATGTCATTTATTTTCCAGTAAAGTTCATCATGTGGAAGGATTCAAGTGGTACAACACTTAATTCACTAACAACATAAAATGGAAAAAACCGGTGTCAACAAATTTGTAACAAAAGCATTAAACTGATGGAACAAATTTGTAATGGAAGCAGGACATTTGGTTAAAGTAGTTACCGGCAAACCAAGCCAAATAAGGCAGTAGTGCAAACCAATCAAGTTGAGCAGCACATTGTGCTTGGATTTAAGGAAGAATGTATGGACATCTTCAAACCCAAAAAGGATGGAATCCAGATCTCTAACTGCTTTCAGATAATGCCCCACCTCAATCGACTCAAATGCCAAACATCGATTGACAAAATCAATTACGCCTCCCGCTTTTCCTGCCATTTCATTGTGCTTCCTAATATAAAACACTCTCCATTCCTGCAGAGACATATAAAAGGCGACCGAGTGATCAATCCAAACCAAAGTGGGACAGATTTGGGTCAACGTAAAGAAGCCAATAAGTGATATGCATCTACTTATACTAACCTCATGGGGCTGGTTGTTATAAGATGAAGACTCAATCTCCAGAGCAAGAGCAGGCCATCTTTTTTTACAAAGAGACTCCCATATATTATCAGACCCACACAGTGCCCACCAAAACCGAGAGCAACTTCCCAAAGAGCAAAGATCAACTACCTTCAAAATTATAGTTCAACAACACAATTTTCCAAAACCCAGAAATCAGAAAGCTAGTTAATTCTAACAAAGTAGCAAAATCAAGAAAACAATTTCTAACAACAGACAATCAAAAAATGGATAAATTCAACCTCTTTAAGGAAGAAAAAAAAGGAGTACCTGAAGAGAAGAAGCTATTTTGAGGGCAATATCATTGGGAATTGATGCTTGAATAGACAAGGATGAGTCCATTGAAGCTCAGAAATTTTCAACAAAGCTACGAAACTGAAGTAAAATGCGTGTCCCTTTGGGAAAAAGAGAGGATGTCTTCCATCCTCCTACGTCATGAAGCACGTACTAATCATAACCTTACCCTCATTTAGTTTGAATACAAGTTGTTATTAGATTAGTTATGATGGAATAAATTATTTTTTATTAAATATTTGATTCGTTATATTTAAAATAATATACATTGTATAAATTTTAAGAATAGATTATTTATTTACAAGAATATGCTTCACTTTATTTAATTTTTTATATTTTTTTTGCAAATTTTAGTTCCGATTATTCAATATTCATTTTTAAAATAAAACTTTCATCTTGTTTACCTTAAATATTTTTATGTGTGCATTTTCATGATGTCTGCATATATTTTAAAATAAAACTTTCTTCTTATTTAATTTTAAAATAGAATTTTTATTTTAAGTTTGTTAAAGTAAAAAAAGGATTTATGAGAAATCAAAATATAAATAAACATAAGAATTAGTCAAATAAATTTATAAATAAAAATTATATTATATAGTGTAATTTTTTAATTGAAAAAATATGAACAATTATCACAAAATTAAGGAGTGAATGTTGTTATATATAGTATTAAAAATAATGCAAATATATATGAATGTGAAAAGTGAGGTATAAAAACATTTAAAGGGATATCTTTGTCATTTACATATTTTATCTCGGATTAGTATACCACCCAAGAGGAGGAATAACTTATCCCGATACTATTTATTAATCTCAGGATAAGTTCTCCCAAACATGCTAACCAAACACCAACTTAAGTGTTATTATAATTTAGTAAACTTTACCTAAATCCCATAATGAAAAAGTCTAATTACTATACATCCCTCATTGTATCAAAATTATTCGATTTCCCTTTTTTTTTTTAATTTTTCTGATACATTAGTTATGTATCTGATACATCAATTTAGCTGTAGAATAATTAATGAAGATCATCTATTTATGGATAGTATCTTAATATAAGGTATGATTAGTTATTTAAATCAATTACTTATCTAATTAATGAGATTAATTTGGTTTTAAAAAATAACGGTTGTGTACATGAAGATTCAAGCCCAAAAACAGAGCATAAATTCAAACCAAATTCGATTTCAATTTTTTTTCCAGTTTTGCTGATATATAAGTTATGTATCTGATACATCAACTTTAGTTGTATAATATTTAATGCATATCAACTATTTATGGTTAGTATCTTAATGTAAGTTATGATTGGTTCTTTAATTGAATTACTGATCTAATTAATGGGATTAATTTATTAAAAAAAGCAACTGTTATGTTCGTGAAGATTCAAGCCAAAACATAGAGCATCGTCTCGAATGGAAAAAATAGAGCATCAATTCAAACCGAAGTCGATTTCAATTATTTTTTCAATTTTGCTGATATATAAGTTATGTATCTGATACATCAACTTTAGCTGTAGAATAGTTAATGCACATCAGCTATTTATGGATAGTAGATTGAGATAAGATATGATTGGCTCTTTAAATCAATTACTGATCTAATTAATGGGATTAATTGGTTAAAGAAGGCGACAGTTATGTACATAAAGTTTCAAGCCAAAAAACAGAGCATCGACTCCAAGGAAAACAACAGAGCATCAATTCAAAACAAACTTCGCGTTTCATCAATTAATCGATATGAATATCCCGATACTACTGAGACATTCTGGAGTTTGGCAATCCGATGTTAGTTATGAACAATATAAAAGTGATGGAATCATTGTCGATGACAATGTATCTTACTCAAATCTAAAAGCAGCAATCGCTGCTGAATTGAGTGTGTATGAATCAGTGAAAAATATTAAAATCCGATACATCGTTGAAGGTAACTCGTCGCCAATATATATTCGTAATGATATGGGTGTTAATCTTTACATAGAGTTGAAGAAGAAAGAGTCTGGTTTCATAAATTATCCTCTGTGCATATCAAGCTCTGATAAAAAAAGATGTGAGATAAAATCATTCGACAGTACATCTGGAGCAATCGTTTGTGCCGAATCAAACACGAATGAGTCCCAAATTTTTGGTTTAGAAGAATCTGGTAATGTTGCAAATTATTATATAGTAGAATTGGATTTGACGAACTACATCGCTAATACAAATGGTGCGGAAGTGAAGGAGAATCAATTCTATAAGGACAAAGCAACTCTAGTTGACGTAATGGCCAAATACAAAATCAATAATGAATTTAATTTCAAGATTAAAAAATCCGACAGTAAAAGGTATGCGCATAGTCTGCATTTGAAAATTTTGGTTTTGGATATTATCAAACAATATGTATCAGATACATATGAATGTGTGTATCTGATACATGCTTAAAAAAATTATTTTTTCTTGTCATGATACATCAAAACTCTATTTTTGTAACTCAATTAAAAAATAATCGTAGTTATACTTTTAAAAAATATTGCTGTCAGTATGTATCAGATTCATATGAATGTGTATCTGATGCATGTTTGTTTTTTGTTCATGATACATACTAAGAAGCATGTATCAAGTACATGCGTTGACACACTTCCTATCAGAATATCCCTTTGTTTGGTGATATTACATATGAAAAAATGTTGGTATGATACATGTCATTTTTTTTTTATAAAAATGCAGTTATGTGTTATTATGTTATTCAGACGGCTGTTGTTGGAGAATAAAAGCTTCATGTTGGAAAAAATTCGATATATTCAAAGTTAGATATTTCAATAGTGAATATTCATGTGCACTGAGAGATAGGATTTTCAACAAAGTTCATGCTACAAAGGCTTTTGTTAGTGCATTCACAGCACCTAAATTGGTTAATCATAAGAGAATTCTCACCCCTAATGATATACGAGAGGATATTAAATCAATGTATGGAATTGATATTACTTATCAACATGCATGGCGTTCAAAAGAGCATGCTTTGGAGATGTTAAGGGAAAAACCTGCTGATGGATATAGACAGCTGTCTGTATACATACATATGTTAAAAACCATATATCCAAATTCATACATAAGTATGCACAAGTCACCAACTGATGAGTTCATGTATTTCTTCATAGCGTTAAGGCCCTTGATGAGGGGGTTTCAGTTTTGTCGACCAGTAGTTATTGTTGACGGTGCGCATCTTGATGGATCTTATAAAGGGACGTTTGTATCATCTAGCACACTTGATGGGGCAGGTATTACTTTTTGATACTGTTGGTTATTGAATAACAGTGTGTCATCTCATTTGTCACATTTGTTGTGAATCTGATGAATTCTAATAACTATTATATCGCTATTATTGATTTTTTAGGTTGCATATTGTCGTTGGCGTATGGTGTTGTTGATACAGAAAATGATGCATCATGGACGTGGTTTTTTTAGAATTTCAAAAATGCATTTGGTGAGAAGGACAATATGTGTGTTGTATCAGATAGGAACGAAAGCTAATCAAGAGTGTAAGCATGGTATTTCCCAATGTTCCTCATTTTGCATGCATATGGCATATATGGAAAAATGTGTGTACTAAATACAGAAGGAGCAAAGCTGTACTAAGTAACCTCTTCTATTCAATGGCCAAGGCATACCGAAAAGATGAAGTCGATAAATTAATGGCCAAAGTTGAAAGAATCAATCAACGGGTGACACAATATTTAAAAAATGTAGGATACGAAAAGTGGTCAAGGGTTCATGCCACTGTCAACAGGGGTAGAATGATGACTTCTAACATCACAGAATGTATTAATGGATGTCTTGTTGAAGCACGAGAGCTGTCTATAATTGACTTTTTGGAGCAAACAAGAATGTTATTTGGTGCTTGGAACTACAAAAATAGGGAAATAGCATCTTATACAAAATATACTTTGGGTAGAAAATTCGAAGATATCCTAGTTTCAAACACGATCAAGTGTTCGAGAATGAAGGTACACGACAGTTATTTTTAAGTAGATAAGTACTTGATACATAGTTATTTGATACATTAGTTAGGTATAACGTGTGCTAATTATATACTGATACATCATTTCTTATACATCAGTTCTGTTGTTGATACATCAGTTGTGATACATATGTGTGAAGTTTATTTCCTGCAGGTTTTTGATACATCAGTTATGTATAAACTGTGCTAATTAAAGACTGATACATCATATGTGTGAAGTTTATTTCATGTATTTTTTTATACATTAGTTAGGTATAACATGTGCTAATTAAATACTGATACATCAGTTCTAATACATCAGTTCTGTAATTGATACATACTTTCTGATACATATATGTGAAATTTATTTCCTGCTGGTTGTTGATTCATCAGTTAGGTATAACATGTGCTAATTAAATAATGAAACATCAATTATGATACATAAGTTCTATAGTTGATACATAAGTTCTGATACATATATGTGAAGTTTATTTCCTTCAGGTTATTGATTAATCAGTTATGCATAACATGTTCTAAATATATACTAATATATCAGTATAGATACATTAGTTGTGTAGATGATACATAAGTACTAATACATATATGTGAAGTTTATTTATTGTAGTTTGTTGCTTCATCATTTAGGTATAACCTGTGCTAATTATACACTGATATATCAATTCTGATACATCAAATGTGTAGTTGATACATAAGTACTGATACATATATGTGAAACTTGATTCCTGCAGTTCGTTGTTTCATCATTTAGGTATATCCTGTGATGATTATATACTGATACATCTGTTCTGATATATCAGATCTATATTTGATACATGAGTTCTGATACATATATGTGAAGTTTATTTTCTGCAGTTTGTTGCTTCATCAGTTATGTATATCTTGTGATAATTATTACCCTTTTACATCATTTCTGATATATAGTTGTGTATGTGATGCATAAGTACTGATACATATATTTGAAATTTATTTCCTGTAGGTTGTTGCTTCATCAGACTATCTTTATTATGTTTATGAATTAGGTATAAGATACATTGTGTGTCTTGAAAGAAAAATATGCAATTGTGGCAGATTTCAACTAGACGAGATACCATGTTCACATGCAATTACAGTGTTGAAAAGCAAGAACATTATTAACCTGCACCCATACTGTTCTGATTACTATAAGCCAGAGGCATTGGCAAATACTTATGAATTACCAATGGTTCCAATGCCAGATAAGAAAGATTGGTCTGCTCCGAAGGAAATGTTGGAAGAATTTGTCTTGCCACCAATATACAAAAGGATGCCAGGAAAACCAAAGAAAGGGAGAAAAAAGTTCGCTAGTGAGAAGATAATAAGTAGCACAAATTCTTGTGGACGTTGTGGCCACGAAGGCCATAACAGAAAGACTTGTAATTTCATTCCTAAAGAGATATGATGTTTGTGGTATCCCGATATACATTCTATTTGAATCATATAATTACATCTATTTTTATTTTATATTTGAGTTTGACACATGACATAAACATACAAATCTTTTCAGTTGATATGTATCAAGATTAGTACATTCGATTTTGATACATTAAATATAATGTATCGAGATACTTAAATCAGCAGTTACATTTAAAATGTTTATAATTGGTGAAAAACAAAATTGTACATTCTACTGCTACAATTTTTTTTTTTTAAAAAATACACAACGTCCATCGTTTCTCCTTGACTAGGAAAAATGAAATCTCACATGGGTTTTTTTGGATCGTTATTTTCCCAAACATAAATATTCTTGTCTTTTCGACAACCATAATTCCACAAGAGTTGTGGGTGATACATAAGATCTTGTTTGATATAGGTTGTAGATGTACCATATGCAGTAAATCTTGATACATGCGAATCTGATACATAAGCAAGATGTATCATAAATATTAAATGTTGAGACATGAAATTCTTATGCAAAAATTAAATATATCAGAATCAGTAAATGTTGAGAAATGAGAATCTGATACATATGCATGATGTATCATAATTAATAAATCTTGATGCATGAAAATTTCATACACAGATAATATGTATCAGAATTCGCAAAATGTGACACTTATGAATATGATACATAAAAAAGAAGTATCAGAATCATAACATCTTTATACAAGCGGATCTGATACATAAACAATATGTATCATAAGAATTACTATTTTGTAAATGAGAATGTGATACAAAAGTATATGTATCAGATTCATTAAAAAATGGTAAATGTTATTGTGATACATAAGCAAGATGCCCGAGCAGTCAAGTTTGATACAGTAAAATATGATACATAAACTTTGATTTTATATTCGAGTTTGACACATGAGAAAAACATACAAATCTTTTTAATTGATATGTGGAAAGATTATTACATTTTAGTTGCTTACTGATTCTGATACATTATAGTTAATGTATCAAATACATTAAAAGTAGCAGATACATCTAAAATGTTTACTATCACAAAAAAAACCTATTGGACATCAATCAGTTCTCCTTGGCTTGGAGAGATATCTCTCCTAGTTTTTTTTGGATCGTCGTTTTCGCTAACATAACCATCCATGACCTTCTGACAACCATATCTCCACAAGAGTGCGGCATATCTTGAATGGAAGAATTTGGCATTTAGTCCAGTATTTGGAATAGAAATTCCATCATTAAGATATTCAGCAAAAATGGCCAGAAAAACTCTACAATCCTTGCAAAGAAAGGAATACACAAGTTTAAAAAAAGTAAAATTGACATATTAATGATTTAGGTATACATAATTGTTAATACTCACAAGCTGTCACTTTCCTGTTGCGCAATTCCTTCAACGTATTCAACTGCAAATGGGTGATATGGTTCAAGCATGTTACCTGTTGATTTGTCCTTGTATGAATCAAGCGACGACCAATCAGTACATTCGTTGTTGTCAAAGAAACCATTATCTTGCAGGTATGTTGGTAGCATTGCTGCTATCTTTTTGATCTCTTGGGAAGGGTTGCTACTTCTTCATCTAGGTGATGAATCATACACACGTATCAACCTCTTTTTCAACACAATTACCGCAAGAACCCAATGAAAATCCCTGTCGCAGTTTACTGGAATGTATACCTCATCTACCAAATGCCAGGGTAACCCGGCTGGTATTGAAAAACCTTTTATTATGTTCTTCACAGATCTCTCGTGATGAGCTGTAACAGTGGCCCTTGCCATATCTTCTTGGGTAGAAATATCAGGTGGAATGTGATAGTAGCGTGTGTGTGCAGATTTGATAAAAATTTTAAAAATGCAGTTTGTCGTTGTGTATCGATACTGATTGCTCAACTGCATCTTCGATTTCTTTCGAAGGTAGTAAAATATTACATCAATGTACTGCACATTTTAAGAAAGTATTAGTTATATAACAACAAATTGCATGTATCAGATTATGTATGTATCAGATGCATTAATCTCTATATATCAGATAGTAAGTATGACTTGTATCATATTCTTTATGATAAAATTTTTACCTCATCGTTCCAGCATATGTTCGGCTATGACATTAGGTAGAACCAGTTCTTATCTTTAGGAAATGCCACTACAAAGTCCATTTTTTCAAAGCCAAATGAAGAGCACTTAGATCTATAATGTTCCTCATTCGGTTTCCTGAATGGAAGCTTGTATTAAATAACATAACAAATATAATACACAATTTGTATGGATATAAGTTGTATATATCATACTTACTTGTTGCCATGCGATTTTAGTAGTCCTTTATCTATCCATTGAGAGTAGTCTGTGAAAATCTCGGATGGGGGATGATAGCATATATCAAAACCTTCAAAAGGGTGTGTCTAATGCATAACAGATGACAATTTTTTCTTATCTTTTTCACTCGACCCAAAGTTTGAAAGATACGGCGATTGTAAGATCTTCGAAGGAATCCTACTTCTTCGAAATAGTGTCTTCGCATCATCAGACAATACATTGGGTTTTGATGGAAGAGTGGTAGGTAACTGGCTATCGCGTAATAGATATTCATCCTGAACTACTTGGTCATGACTAACAACGGTCAATGGCATGGCTGGTAATGGAAGTTCGTATATTAGAGCATCTATCACATCCAGAGTTTTGGTCGAAAATGGTGTTGAAGTATTGGATTCCGATGTGCTTGATTTGATTTTTTCTTTTTCAATCTCCTCAACTTACTCTTCTACTTTGTCAGTTTTATCAACGGCTACTCTTCCATCTTTCTTTGCAGTGTTCTACATGTAATGTATAACGTCATTACAAAACTTATTAATGTTGACTTTATCTCAATAATGTATCTGATACATTACCTGCAATGTATCAAAATCAGCAATAAGCTGAACAGTATCTGCTCTTTGTGGTTCCATTTGGTTTGCTGATACATCCTTCAATTGTGGTGTAATAATGAATGTTTCCGGTTCCTACAAATGTTAAAAAAACAATTACTTAAGAAAAAAATTGTTGATATGATACATTACCTTAATCAAATTTTATTCTGATACATTACTTTTAATGTATCTGATGACATATGCTGATTAAATGATTCTACATCATCTGCTACAATATTTTATTCTGATACATCATCCACCTTTTGTATCTTGATGGATGGATCATCTTTCTGAAAACATAATAACATTTACTTATGATATATATGTACGAAATGTTTAGATATCTATATATTTAAAGAGGTTGAGCTTATACAATATATATATATAGCATCAGATTGGTCATCAATTTGTTTTTGATATATTACCTTTAATGTATCAGAAGAAACATGCTGATCAAATGATTCTGAAACATCTGATGAAATGTTTTGTTCTGATATATTGTCCACCTATTTTATCATGGTGGATGGTTCAGGTCCCTGAAAACATAATAACATTTACATATAAAACATGAAAATGAAATGTATCCAGAAGTTTAAAAGTATAAATATCAAATATTATGTGATGTATGTACCTTAATATCTTCCTGGACATTAGATTGGTCATTTACTTGGGGTGGGTCAAATTTATATACAAAATTGTGCTCCTCCAATCCAGTAGGTGCTTGTTGTTGTTCCACCACATGGAATGTTTGATCAAAATCATCTGTTTTAAGTTGAGATGATGTGCCAGTCATTTGGTTCGCTATACTGTCGATGGCTTTCAAAAGATCAATATGATTTGGATCAATTTTATTCTCCAAATGCTTGAACTTCCGATCAACCTTGATACAGTTATATAAAAAATTAGAATGTATCAACTAATTAAAAGTATATTGTATGTGATACATCTTAAAGTAATAACTTACGTATCTCTTTAGAGACTTCTTTATGGACTTCTTCAATGTTTTGAATTGCATATGAACAATTTGCTCTGAATGACCGGAAGATTCACCTCCTACCGCTGACTTCGCCGCAGGTACATTGTTAGGAGAAATATGCTTTTCTGATTCATTTGGTGGTATGACATCCTTATGCATGTTGGCTATTTCTACTTGAATTGGATCTTTAGCATGGGTAGTCTTCATTCTTTTGGAAGAAGGTGGAAAAGATGTATTAGCGACATGACTGGATCTTTTTAATAATTATGTGGGTGGGTTGTTGAAAAGTCCTCAAATCTGGGAACTTCATGAGGTTTTTTTAAATTAACCTTGGCAGTTGATGTAAAAGCTTCAGGTTGATGTTGACTGTCATGAATGACAATAGATTCCATTTTATGTTGAGATGGCATAATGTTGGAGCATCGATACTGCAAAAAAGATTGGTTGCTTGTTAGAAAACAAGTGAATAATTGATACATGATAATTCTGATACATAAACATGATGTATCAGAAATATTAATCCTTGATACATGAGAAACTGATAGAAAAACAACATTATCTGAAGTAGTAGAATCTGATACATAAATGCAGATGTATCATAAGATGTAATTCTTAATACATTATAATTTAATACATAAGGTAGAGTTTTCAAGAGCTGTAAATACTGATAAATGAGTTTCTGCTATATACAATTATATGTATCAAAAAGGTTATAGCTTGATACATTTTCATTTGATACATGTAACACCCCTCAAAAATTTTCCCGAAGATTCGGACCTTTCTTGTACACGGGTAGGGTCAACCGTATTTATTTCGACGTATGTGCTTGAGTTAAGACGAGTATCTGAGAAATTGAAGAGTGTTGGAGGTGATATGGGGGTCACAGAGGACCCCTAGGACCAAGCTAAGTCCAAAAGATTCGTCGTGACTAAACTTGAGGAGGAGTTCGCATGAGGGGGGGTAGGTGGGTTCACTTGTAATGACCTTATCTTTTGATATATGACGATCTGGGTGGACCACGACCTATTAAGTCAAAGTTCGTCGAGTCTTCTTTCCAACGCCACCAAGAATGTGAATTTTGGAGTTCGAAGTCGAAAGATACGACGATCCTAAGATGAACTAGCATGGCAGGAATTTTATTTTTGGCCTGGGTTGCAACTGCTGGGGAAATGGCCTTGGCGCTATAAGGGCGCGACGCGCCACTATCGCGCTAGAAACATGCCTCTGTAGTTTGGTCCTTGGCGCGATGCGCCACTAAAAGTTGTGTAGGGTTTTTCAGGCCAAATTTCCAGAACCCGGAAAATATGGCCTTGGCGCTGTAAGGGCGCGACGCGCCACTATCGCGCCAGGTGCATTTTCGCCTATTTTTCAGAACTTTTAAGGAGGGGTAATTTGGGAATTGTTCCAAATTATATATGTATCAGCCTTAGCACATTTTGGGATCATTTTCAATCCCTCACTCTCTCTCTAAAAGCCCTAGAAACCTCTCTCTCTCTCTCTCTCTTCTTCTTCTTCTTCTTCTTCTTTTCCATTTCCAACAAGAAGAGTTCCAAAAGCTTCAAGGTTTGAGTCCTCCATTGAAGACCCAACCACAAGGTTTTCTTCAAAGTCTTCAAACAAGGTATGTAAGGCTAACCTAAAATATGAATTGAGTTCTTCCATATGCCCATAGATGTGTTGGTTAGGAGTTGTGAAAGAGTTGAACCCTCTAAGAAGGTTTTCTTGAAAGTTTTCCTAAACTATAGAATGTTTTTAGCTACTTTTGGTTGATTGGTGTTTTTAATGACTTGAGTTACTAAATAGTTATCTTTCATGATTATTGACTACAAATGTACCTTTGTATATAGATTTATAGATCTTGATGGTATTCTTGAGTTGAGTTTTGTTGAGAGTATGGGTTCATGTTTCATTCACATGAACCCAAGATGAGACTTCTTGTCATGAATGTCTTGAGGTTGAGATGGATAGTTGTGTGTATATATGTATTGATTGGAATGAAAAGAATGAATTGGTTAGTTAAGAATGTCCTTTTTCTTCTATAAAATGAACATTGGACAAAAATAAGGATTTCGGAGTGGATGTTTGACAATTGATTTGATGATGATGTGATGATAATGTTTGATGATGATGTGAATGATGATATATGATGATGATGTTTGATAACGATGTGAATGATGATATTTGACGATGATGTAAATGAAGAGGTTATGTTGAGGAGGATATTGTGTGATGAAGTGGATTGGAGTCTAATGTGATTTTGTGGTATATGATGTGCATAATTTGAGTTGATTGGAGTCTTAGAAATATTTTGAAAATAAATGATCTTTTTAGGAGGAGCTTTAAATAAATTATTTGTGAACCTTTTTGCATAAACTATTTATACACTATTTTGAGTCTAAAGTATTATTAGTTTCATCTTTAATTTAGAAAGGAGTTTAAGTATGAGTTGAGTATGAAGAGCCTTTAAATGAGTTGAGTATTTTTACATTAAAGTATCTATTTTGAGTTTGAGTTGAGGAGTTGAAATTATATTTTAATGTACATAATATTTTTTGCATTCATTGAGTTGAGATTGTATAAATTCTTTTAAAGAAGAGTTTGATGATTTGAGATGAGTCGATTTGAAAGAAGGTCCAATGAGGCTTGATTGAGTTAAAATGAGAACAGAGTTGATGAGGTGGCAATGTACCACATGAAACTAGCCGTGAGGGCATCTTTGAGATGATTGGAGGAGTTTTATGAGCATGGTGTCATGGGAGGAGTATCGAGCACCGAATTGGGCAAGAGTATAGTCCATACTCGAACCCAATACCTATGTTGCCAAACGTATGGGGGATTGAACCGTTAAAGTTGGATGCTTCCCCGAAAGATTTGTCCTGACATTATAGGACTTGGTTGGATTGGATCCATGATTGGTTGATTCGTTCATACCCTGGCAAGGTATGAACGGACGCGGTAACAACGTCGGTTTGTTGTACTTTCACTGGCTCATAAGTGATGGTTGTCGGTTAAGAGAAACTCTCATTTAGGTCTTGATAGTACTCTGAGTCAGTTGAGTTGAGTGAGTTGCTATATGCTCATGAGTTAGTCCTGTCTAAACTATTTCTTGTTAGACTTAGGACACTTGAGTGATTTGTTGCATATTTATTGAGTTGAGTCCTTCGAGTTGAATCGTAAAACATTGCATAATTTGATTTTCATATTTACTGAGTTGAGTCCTTTGAGCTGATTATTGAGTTGAATGTTGAGTAGATTGTATATGGTCGGATTGGAATAGATGAATTATGATTGGATTGAATAGAATGGTATGTGACTAGATTGAATTTGATTATTGAGTTGATTGTTGAGTTGAGTGTATATAATCGGATTGTACATGATTGAAAGGGATCGAATTGTAAATGATTTGATTGAACTGTATTATGTATGATTGGATTGGACTGTATGGTATATGATTGGTCTTTGTCTAAAAATGCATTATTACTTTAGACTTATGACGCCTTGTTGAGTCTCTCTTATCTTTCTGATTTGAGATATTTGGATCGTTGCTACTCTTTCTTGAGGTATGTTTCATTCTGCCATATTACATATTCGTACATTCCACGTACTGACATCCATTTAGACCTGCATTGTTTCATAATGCAGAGACAGATTTAAGAGATCGTCAATTAGGAGCATCATTGGAGATCTATTTCACACTCAACGTATTGGTGAGTCCTCCCCTACATTCGGAGGACACCGTTTGTGCATTCTTATATCGAGTTAGCCTTTTTTATTTTTATTTGAGGTAGCTATGAACATGTCATCAGCACCAATTAGATAGTAGTGATAGAGGCTTCATAGACTAGATAGTGATGAGTTGATTGAGTATTTCTATCCTTGAGTTATTTTTGTCAAACTATTTTTAGATGACAAATATTTTAGTTGATCGGTCGGCCCATGGCCTTTATTCTTCGAGTTGGATGGGTGATTTGAGTTGCCTGCTAAATTATCCTTTATTTTTAAATTTTCCGCTGAATGAATGAATGAATGAATGTGTGATCAGGCTATGTGGTTCACTTGGGAGCCATAAATGGTTTCTGAGTGCCGGTTATATCTAGGGTACCCTCTCGGGGCATGACAAACATGGTATCAGAGCACAGAATTCAAGTGTCCTAGGGAGTTTATGAAGCCGTGTCTAGTAGAGTCTTGTTTATGGGTGTGTTGTGCACCACACTTATAATCAGGAGGCTATAGGACATTAAGAATGTGTTTTCCTTCTTTTATATTCTGAGTTCGTGCGATAGAGTTTAACTCTATGAATGTTCCCTTCTAATTCGTGCGTTGCTCAAATCCATTTGACTACCCCTCATACTCAAGGTAGTTGAAACGGTAGATATGAGATTCTTGTTGATGAGTTAAGATAAAGTCTTGAGGAAGGGAAGAGACGGCACAAGGCTTGAGAGGAGATAATTAATGTGCTTAACTCTATTGATCTGGAAGGATGTACTCTCATTCGTATGGATCATGCGTTGAGTCAGAGGGAGATGTATCCTAGAATCTTATCCCTACATCTTGATTCGAATGTCATCTTCGAGGGGGAAGTTGCGTATCTGAGTGACAAGTCTTACCATTCAAGGGAATGTGGTTTGAGGTATAGTGAGCTATGGTTGGTAGGATGATTGGAGAGGTAGAAAGAGGGAGTTAGAGGAGTAGAACTGAAGTAGTAAGAATGGTGGTTGATTGAGGCCTACAACTAGGGTGAAGTATCTCTGAGGTGAGTAATGAGGTGTAATGAATGATTGTGATAGTGCTAGTTTTAAGATTTGATTTGCTAGGCTTGACACGACGTATGTGAGAGATTAAGATATTATCTTGAGAGAAGTGTGTGCCATGAATGGAGGGGTATGTGACCCTCAAATGTAAATAATGAGTTGGTGTAAAGTTATTTGGTAAGAAGAGGCTTAAAATGTGCATATGAGATAGTATAGAGTTATATGAGGTTTTAAAATTGTGAGTCGCTTTGAGTGACTAGTTAGTATCCTTTAGTTGATGCCTTTAAGCTAAGGGGGAAATGATGGGGTAATGATCCAAAGTAAGTCTTGAGTTTTCGATAGTGATGAGTTGGCCAAGATGATAGTAGATAGAGTTGAGCAAGAGTAGATGAGGGAGAGTGAGTGCTTCCCGATTGTGTTAGTTGTGTTGTACTTGTCTAGTCGAGGATAAATGTGTGGAGGAGGAGCGAGATGAGAACTTGTGATGAGCAATAGATAGGTAAGAGTATGTTATTGTGTCTTCGGGAAAGAGCTCATACGATGATGAGGGTATAAGTGTTAAAGTAAGCTCGAGAACTCTTAGATATGAGTGAGGTAGTTAGAGTGATAAGCTTGAGTGTATGGTTGTCACTGTGAGAGTGATGGTAGTAGACGGATGATTACATCTAGGGGAAAGATTGGAGGTACGTGAAGGGTGTTATGAGGTTTGGAAAGGAGAAGAAGTTTGGACATCGATATATTGACCTCATGAAATGGTGAAGAGGATTGGAAATGTCGCTCATGAATTGGAATTCGACGGTTGGATATGTAGATATTTGAATGATTCGGTTGATGGAGTTTCGATGTTCTATTCGTGCCAAATGATGAGAATGATGAAGGCAATGTCCCTAATTCTGAGTTGAAATGATTTGTCTATTCTTGAGTTTGAATAGCCAATTGTCTAAATTGCTCGATTGGTTGATTTGATTGAGTTTCGATTTTTATTCGTGCCTAGAGTCCACTATTAGTTTACTCATCATTCGAGGACGAATAATCCCAAGGGGGAGATAATGTAACACCTCTCAAAAATTTTCCCTAAGATTCGGACCTTTCTTGTACATGGGTAGGGTCAACCATATTTATTTCGACGTATATGCTTGAGTTAAGACGAGTACCTGAGAAATTGAAGAGTGTTGGAGGTGATGTGGGGTCACAGAGGACCCCCAGGACCAAGCTAAGTCCAAAAGATTCGTCCTGACTAAACTTGAGGAGGAGTTCGCATGAGGGGGGTGGGTGGGTGGGTTCACTTCTAACGACCTTATCTTTTGATATATGACGATCTAGGTGGACCACGACCTATTAAGTCAAAGTTCGTCGAGTCTTCTTTCCAACGCCACCAAGAATGTGAATTTTGGAGTTCGAAGTCGAAAGATACGACGATCCTAAGATGAACTAGCATGGCAGGAATTTTATTTTTGGCCTGGGTTGCAACTGCTGGGGAAATGGCCTTGGCGCTATAAGGGCGCGACGCGCCACTATCGCGCTAGAAACATGCCTCTGTAGTTTGGTCCTTGGCGCGATGCGCCACTAAAAGTTGTGTAGGGTTTTTCAGGCCAAATTTCCAGAACCCGGAAAATATGGCCTTGGCGCTGTAAGGGCGCGACGCGCCACTATCGCGCCAGGTGCATTTTCGCCTATTTTTCAGAACTTTTAAGGAGGGGTAATTTGGGAATTGTTCCAAATTATATATGTATCAGCCTTAGCACATTTTGGGATCATTTTCAATCCCTCACTCTCTCTCTAAAAGCCCTAGAAACCTCTCTCTCTCTCTCTCTCTTCTTCTTCTTCTTCTTCTTCTTTTCCATTTCCAACAAGAAGAGTTCCAAAAGCTTCAAGGTTTGAGTCCTCCATTGAAGACCCAACCACAAGGTTTTCTTCAAAGTCTTCAAACAAGGTATGTAAGGCTAACCTAAAATATGAATTGAGTTCTTCCATATGCCCATAGATGTGTTGGTTAGGAGTTGTGAAAGAGTTGAACCCTCTAAGAAGGTTTTCTTGAAAGTTTTCCTAAACTATAGAATGTTTTTAGCTACTTTTGGTTGATTGGTGTTTTTAATGACTTGAGTTACTAAATAGTTATCTTTCATGATTATTGACTACAAATGTACCTTTGTATATAGATTTATAGATCTTGATGGTATTCTTGAGTTGAGTTTTGTTGAGAGTATGGGTTCATGTTTCATTCACATGAACCCAAGATGAGACTTCTTGTCATGAATGTCTTGAGGTTGAGATGGATAGTTGTGTGTATATATGTATTGATTGGAATGAAAAGAATGAATTGGTTAGTTAAGAATGTCCTTTTTCTTCTATAAAATGAACATAGGACAAAAATAAGGATTTCGGAATGGATGTTTGACAATTGATTTGATGATGATGTGATGATAATGTTTGATGATGATGTGAATGATGATATATGATGATGATGTTTGATAACGATGTGAATGATGATATTTGACGATGATGTAAATGAAGAGGTTATGTTGAGGAGGATATTGTGTGATGAAGTGGATTGGAGTCTAATGTAATTTTGTGGTATATGATGTGCATAATTTGAGTTGATTGGAGTCTTAGAAATATTTTGAAAATAAATGATCTTTTTAGGAGGAGCTTTAAATAAATTATTTGTGAACCTTTTTGCATAAACTATTTATACACTATTTTGAGTCTAAAGTATTATTAGTTTCATCTTTGATTTAGAAAGGAGTTTAAGTATGAGTTGAGTATGAGGAGACTTTAAATGAGTTGAGTATTTTTACATTAAAGTATCTATTTTGAGTTTGAGTTGAGGAGTTGAAATTATATTTTAATGTACATAATATTTTCTGCATTCATTGAGTTGAGATTGTATAAATTCTTTTGGAGAAGAGTTTGATGATTTGAGATGAGTCAATTTGAAAGAAGGTCCAATGAGGCTTGATTGAGTTAAAATGAGAACAGAGTTGATGAGGTGGCAATGTACCACATGAAACTAGCTGTGAGGGCATCTTTGAGATGATTGGAGGAGTTTTATGAGCATGGAGTCATGAGAGGAGTATCGAGCACCGAATTGGGCAAGAGTATAGTCCATACTCGAACCCAATACCTATGTTGCCAAACATATGAGGGATTGAACCGTTAAAGTTGGATGCTTCCCCGAGAGATTTGTCCTGACATTATAGGACTTGGTTGGATTGGATCCATGATTGGTTGATTCGTTCATACCCTGGCAAGGTATGAACGGATGCGGTAACAACATCGATTTGTTGTACTTTCACTGGCTCATAAGTGATGGTTGTCGGTTAAGAGAAACTCTCATTTAGGTCTTGATAGTACTCTGAGTCAGTTGAGTTGAGTGAGTTGCTATATGCTCATGAGTCAGTCCTGTCTAAACTATTTCTTGTTAGACTTAGGACACTTGAGTGATTTGTTGCATATTTATTGAGTTGAGTCCTTCGAGTTGAATCGTAAAACGTTGTATAATTTGATTTGCATATTTACTGAGTTGAGTCCTTTGAGCTGATTATTGAGTTGAATGTTGAGTAGATTGTATATGGTCGGATTGGAATAGATGAATTGTGATTGGATTGAATAGAATGGTATGTGACTAGATTGAATTTGATTATTGAGTTGATTGTTGAGTTGAGTGTATATAATCGGATTGTACATGATTGAAAGGGATCGAATTGTAAATGATTTGATTGAACTGTATTATGTATGATTGGATTGGACTGTATGGTATATGATTGGTCTTTGTCTAAAAATGCATTATTACTTTAGACTTATGACGCCTTGTTGAGTCTCTCTTATCTTTCTGATTTGAGATATTTGGACCATTGCTACTCTTCCTTGAGGTATGTTTCATTCTGCCATATTACATATTCGTACATTCCACGTACTGACATCCATTTAGACCTGCATCATTTCATAATGCAGAGATAGGTTTAAGAGATCGTCAATTAGGAGCATCATTGGAGATCTATTTCACACTCAACGTATTGGTGACTCCTCCCCTATATTCGGAGGACACCGTTTGTGCATTCTTACATCGAGTTAGCCCTTTTTATTTTTATTTGACTTAGCTATGAACATGTCATCAGCACCAATTAGATAGTAGTGATAGAGGCTTCATAGACTAGATAGTGATGAGTCGATTGAGTATTTCTATCCTTGAGTTATTTTTGTCAAACTATTTTTAGATGACAAATATTTTAGTTGATCGGTCGGCCCATGGCCTTTATTCTTCGAGTTGGATGGGTGATTTGAGTTGCCCGCTAAATTATACTTTATTTTTAAATTTTCTGCTGAATGAATGAATGAATGAATGTGTGATCAGGCTATGTGGTTCGCTTGGGAGCCAGAAATGGTTTCTGAGTGCCGGTTACGTCTAGGGTACCCTCCCGGGGCGTGACAATACATAAAGTAGATGTATCAGAGACATTATATCTTAATACATTTATAACCTGATACATAAATATAGCAGCTGATACATCTACTTTATGAATCAAATTATACTGTATCAAGGTTACGAATATATAATGTATCTTAGATGTTATATATAATGAATCAGTGCATAAACGAATAGTCTTCAATACATGTACCTCACTGAAGATGGTAGACATGAAGGTCTCAAATTTTGGCTTCACGGCAACAACACGCCAGTTAAGAATTCTCGGAATTTTATTACCCACTCTTACAACAATTTCAGAGGGCACTTGAGATGCACATTCATATATTCATGCATTCAGAGCGTATGGCATGCCGCCTATATGATACATTTGTTTGGCATTTGAAAACTCCTGCCTCATTCCTTTTATCAATTTAGAAAATGTTATTTTCCCCCATGGGTATTGCTCATACCTACCATCTTCTACCATCTTAAAATCATCAACAGATATAGGTGCATCACCTAGTTGAGAAAAAACAAAAGTGTGGATGAAGTAGAGAATGGCCATCTGAACAGCGTCTTCATTTATTTTCCATCCTCCTACTAGAAAACACTCAACGAAATGAGTTTTGTTGACCCTATTTTTTGCACCAGGAAAATATATAGACAATAATCTACTTGTTGGGTCATCAGAGTACCGAAAGTCATTGATATTACTGGTACATCGCAAACCAGTAATGATAGCAAAATCCTTTATTGTAAATCAGAGTATATTACCCTGCACGTGACGAATGTGCAATTCTTCTTTGTTTTTTTTGCTCTACCTCAAGAAGTAAGAGGCATTTGATGATTTACCCTTGAAAATTATAGTTTGGCATATCTAAGTAGTGAGCAAATATGGATTGCCTAAATAACTTTATACCTTCTTCACCTATGGATGATTCAAAATCATCAAGAAAATTAGTCCTATATGTCGTGCCGAATCTCAAAGGTGGGATGGGATCTTCTTGATGATGTATTTTATTCCCTGCATTGACATGAAAAATAGTTAAATACAACTTGAACTTTATACATAAATAGGATGTATCATATGCATTAAAATATTTGATACATGAGATTCTGATACATACAGAAGATGTATCAGAAGCAGTAAGACTTTATAAATTATAATCTGATACATAAATGTACATGTATCAGAATCATTAAAACTTGATACAATAGAAACTGACACTTAAACACGATGTATCAGAAGTAGTAAATCTTCAAAAAAATGGCATTTAAAAAAACACTATGTATCAGAAGAGTTAGCGCTTGATACATGATAAGCTGATACATAAACGATATGTATCAGAATCAAAAAACCTTCATAAAAACTTCATTAAAAAAAACCTTAATTGAACTCATACCTTTAGGAGATTAGGGCGTATTGTAACCCCTTCAATCTTGTTGTCTAGTTCTTTGGGTTCATGTTTAACTGGAGCTTTCGACTTCAATTTCTCACGTAGCTTATCCATCATTGCTGGATCATTACGATATTTGGATCTAACTTCATCGTAATCTTCCCAAGATGAATCAGAACCAGGTAAAACAAGAATTTCTTGATTTTTATTCGACTGTTTGAGACCATGAACGGATTTCATATGTATCATTGAAGATATGAGTTACAAAAACAGAAAGATTTACAGAAGAAAGCAAATGATATCAATTTTAGAAGATTTTTCAAAGATTTACAGAAGAAATCAAACGATACAAATTTTAGGAGAAATCAGATTGAATGAGGATGAAGTGAGATTCCATATAAGGAAAAATTAAAATATACCTTAGTTAGAACCTTGAAAATTGAATAACAGATGTACTCATAAATTTAAAATCTCAAAAACTGATGAAGAGGAGCGAATTAGGGCGAGGATTTAGGGAGGAAGAGTGATGTATCAGTGAGGGAGAGAGAGTTAAAGGAAAAAGAGGGATTTTGGAAATATTTTGGTATAATAGGGAATATAAGTAAATATGGTATTAGAATATGTGTAAAAGAGTAATTTTTCCTATAATTTAATTTTGGAATTATTTGATGTTATCCTTCACACCAAACGATTTCTTATAGTTTTTGCTATATATTGTATATTATGTTTAGATTATTTTGTTGTTATTATTGCTTCCTTCTTATAGATTTTATATTGCTCTCCATATTATCAACTATGTTTTTTATTGTCTTCTTCTTTATTTACGCGGATTTGATGCACTTGAACTGAAGGTCTTTTGAAAACAACTTCTCTGCTTCATCGAGATAGTGATAAGATCTATGTACATTCTACTCTTTTCATATCCTATCTAATGGGATTATTGAATATGTTATTGTTTTTGTATCTCATGAAGCACGTGACATTATCAACAAACTCCCAAGAGCGGTGCTTCACGAATGTTCAAACTTCAAAATAATTCCACAAGTTTATCACAAGTTAACAAAAAGGTCCCTTAAGTATGCATTTAATTATTTTGATTTTTTAAATTTGTCAAAAGTTAACACTTTTAGTCTCTCACAAAATATTTATCGAATTCTATCATTTAAATTTGATGCAAATTATGAAAAATGATTTAATTATAAGGTTACTTATCAATATGTTTGAGCAACAAAAATTATTTTGTAAAAGTATTATTTAATCGTTAAATTAATATTTATTAATTTACAAAATATTTTTGAGATTTAATGAAGGTTAATTTTGATTCCATCGTTTGGGGATGAAGCCTCAAGGAATTTAATTGAATCCTCTTGTCAAAATGATATTCATGGATTTGAAGTCATAATCAATAATCTCGATTACCCCAATAAAATGGATGTTAATATCCTATTAAATTACTCTGGTGAAAATGATACATATTCAGAGGTCTAGAACTCTGCACAATTTTTCTGTACAGTTTGAGAAGACACTTTTGGATGCAATAAGAAAAGTTAGAAATGAGTTTCAACTAAATTTAAATTTTAACAAAAAATAAAAAAAATACTAGAATCATATTTCACTAAATTGTCTTTGATATTTTTGTAATTTTCAAGAATTATTGACTCATAATATTAATGAGACCATATATTTATATATGAGTCTTTCGAAAATATATTATCTTATTATCTTATCGACAACAGTAATTTTTTCTACTAGCTCAAATCGAAATATTATCTTATTAGAGAATTTATTAATTTATCGAGTATTTGTTATGTCGAAAAATGGACAAAGTGCAAAATTAATTTCATCTTTATAAGAAAAAATCAATTTTAGTAAAAAAAGAGTCGCCACTTAATTTTTTAAAGAAATTAAGAAAACTTAATTTAAAAGACTCTAACAGATTTAAGTCTTAAAAATTTAGAGAAAAAGGGTACGAGGTTCATATTACTATTTTAAGAAGGTTTAGCACTTAAAATAGCCGCTAACATGCGGTTATCCAACGATTTAAAATTTATTTGACTAACATTGAGAAATATTAATTTAAAAGAAAATGAAGACTTTGAATTTTTTTTTTAGAAAAAAAAAATAAAAAAATAAAAAAACAAAATTGATAAAACTTAAACATTTGATTATAATATACATATATATATATATCATTGACTAAGTAAATATTGAAAATTATTTTAAGAATAAATTAACATGAATTGGTTTATCTATAGGGTAATCTAATTAGGTTAAAACAAATTAAAATTAATAGCTAAGAAAATCATGAACGACATAAATAAATTAATTATTACAAACCGAATCAATAAAATAATAAATAAAAATAAGTAATGAACATATAAAAATATGGCCCAATACTTAGTTTCTGTACGCCTGAACTAAGCTGTTGGGCCACCTGCGTTTTGGGTTTTTGGGCCAATTCTGATGTATATCACAACTGTATATACACTGTATATTAGTGCATATAACCAACAGTTTTCTTGTATATCAGATATACATAAAATTGCATATCAGTCAATTTTGCTCCAACGCATGTATAAATACTTAGTAAACATGTTAATAATAAATAATATGAATAGTAACAATAAAAATAAAAATAATAACAATAATAATAATAATAATAATACAAAAATAAAACCCGTCTTATGAACATGAGAGACCTTGGAAAGCAATGGTAATTTCTTCATCGGCCAATTTCAACTTGTAATATATAATATATAATGTAAACTTATATTAAAATTTCCGTCTTTAAAATGGAGAGGCCTCGAAACCCGACGGAGATATTTTTTTATTGGCCAAAATAAAGTCTGTTACATAAGTAGTAGACATGTAATCATCCCTCCAAATAATAAAAAAAACTATTTAAAACTTATTTTAAAGAAGTGGGTACTAACTTTATTTAAAGTAGTAGGGTAATAACTTTATTTAAAGTAGTGGTGAAATAACTTTATTTAAAGTAGTGGTGAAATAACTTTATTTAAAGTAGTAGGGTAATAACTTTATTTAAAGTAGTAGGGTAACAACTTTATTTAAAGTAGTGGTAAAATAACTTTATTTAAAGTAGTAGGTAATAACTTTATTTAAAGTAGTAGGGTAACAACTTTATTTAAAGTAGTAGGGTAACAACTTTATTTAAAGTAGTGGTGAAATAACTTTATTTAAAGTAGTGGTGAAATAACTTTATTTAAAGTAGTAGGGTAATAACTTTATTTAAAGTTTAATAAAGGGAGACAAGATTAATTGTGATAAATGCCAAAATAATTACTACATGCTAGCAAATTTTGTAAAAAAAAAATACTATAATTATTTCCTAATAGTCAAATATTTCAATCAACAAATTATGCCTGATTAGCAAAATATTAAATATTTCCCAAATCTAAATCAAGAAAATAAAATATCGGTTATCAATTAGCTAATCAAATAGATACCCAAATTAAAAGATATGCATTTAGACAATAGCAAATAATAACAATCTCACCGTAAAAAACTTAATCAAATACAAGAATATAAAATGAACATAATTAAAATGTAAGAACATGACTATGAACACGAAACCTTAATTAAATACAAGAATATAAACATGAACATAATTAAAATGTAAGAACATGAAACCTTAATTAAATACAAGAATATAAACATGAACATAATTAAAGTGTAAGAACATAAATATGAACATGAACATAAACATAAACATGAACATAAACATGAACATAAACATAAACATGAACATGAAAATGGACATGAACATGAACATGAACATAAATAACAACAACAACAACAACAAAAATAACATAAATATGCTTTGCAATCTTAATCAATTATGAATGAACAAAAAATCTTTGAATCTCGAGTTTATCAAATCATTTGGAGCAAAAAATAAAGAACTAAAGTGATGTAGTAACATGTGAACAATATGAATCTTATAAGCAAGAAAATGACAATAATGGTTAGAGTAATTGATCAGCCCAAAATTTGTTATGAAAACAAAATCAGTAAAAGGATTCTAACATGAGAAAGATCTAAATCTTCTAAGCAAGAAAACTTATCAAGAACACCAAACACAAGATGTAATCAACCCAACATATACACAATAAATAAAAAAATAAATGAACTTTTAGATCTAAAAGAACACAACATATATAGTAAAATAAAGTTAAACGAAACCATACCAAGACGAATTTGTAAAACATTCGTCTTAGACCTCTCATCTTGTTAGTCTAGCGGCGGCTTGGTGGCTTTTCCTGCGTGGTTCGTCGGAGCTCTCGCCGGAGACGAGTGGAAGAGAAGTATTCGGTGGTGTGTAAGAGGAGAGAGATTGAGAGATGAGGGGAGAGAATGGTGAGGTTGGTAACCTTGTCTTGTTTTCTCTTTTTGAGAAGATGAAGAGAGTGTAGAGAGAGAGAGAGTGAAGAAGAGAGTTTTGAGAGAGAGAGAGATAGTGAAGAAGAGAGTTTTGAGAGATGGATAGTTGTTTGATAATGGAAAGAGAAAAGAAAAGATATTTTTTATTTATTTATTTTTATTTTTAGAAAAAACTAAAATTTTCAAAAATACAAACCATAATTAAACTAACCTAACTAAAATTTATTTAGTAAAAAATAAAATCTTTTGAGATAATTTTCGAATAATCACATAAATAGTAATCAAAGATATAGTTATATAAAAATATGTATGTTATACTAAAATTTATATAAATATAAAAATAGTTAAGAATAATATGAAAATATATATATATATATATACATATTATTTTTTTTATTTATAAAAGCTAATTATTTCAAAATATTCGAATTCAAAAAAACTCGATAGCTAATTTGCGTTGTGGATGGTCAAAATTGGGTGTCAACAGTTGTCCCTTTCTTTGGATATGATCGATAAAAGAGATCCTGGACAAAGAAAATTGACAAATCCAATTTTGGCCGACTCCATCTTCATCTTTCTGAAAAGGGGTTGGTATGAGTTTGGAATTATGACTGGACTCCGAAATAACCACACGACTTTCAATAGGAATGTTGTTTACTGTGGTGGAAATCGTTTCCTTAGCTCGTATCCTACGAGCTTGACATTATTCTTGGGACTGTGTCCCAGTTCTCTGCTAAAAGAATTCCACGTTGTGCTGCATCCTCTTTGATGTCGTTCGCACTTTCTTTCATCCTCTTTGCATATTGAAAAATCCTCATTGATTCATTGGTAGGATAATGTTGCACTATCGGTAGGATGATAATCCATTGATAGGATACTTGGCAAAATAACTATTTTTCCATCGGTAGGACGAATGAAAATCCATTGGTAGGATATATGCAATGGTCTTCTTGGCAATGAATATACAATGGCCCTCTTGGCAAATGAAAATGCAATGGCCCTCTTGGCAATGATATGCAATGGCCCTCTTGGCAATGATATGCAATGGCCCTCTTGGCAATGATGAATGCAATGACCCTCTTGGCAATGATATTACCACCTCCGGTAATATAATATGAATAAAATAAAATATGAATGGCCCTCTTGGCAACGATGAATGCAATGGCCCTCTTGGCAATGATGAATGCAATGGCCCTCTTGGAAATTATATTACCACCTCCGGTAATATAATATGAATAAAATAAAATATGAATGACCCTCTTGGCAAATGACATTACCACCTCCGGTAATAAATATGAATAAAATAAAATATGAATGGCCCTCTTGGCAAATGATATTACCACCTCCGGTAATAAATATGAATAAAATAAAATATGAATGGCCCTCTTGGCAATGATGAATGCAATGACCCTTTTGGCAATGATGAATGCAATGGCCCTCTTGGCAATGATATTACCACCTCCGGTAATATAATATGAATAAAATAAAATATGAATGGCCCTCTTGACAATGATATTACCACCTCCGGTAATAAATATGAATAAAATAAAATATGAATGGCCCTCTTGGCTGATGAAAATGTAATGGCCCTCTTGGCAATGATGGATGCAATGACCTTCTTGGCAATGATGAATGCAATGGCCCTCTTGGATGATTTGACAACTTTTTTTTTTTTTAACAACTCGTGTTCATGGGAACTCATGTCTTTGATAGAAGTTATACGAGGCATTGGTGGCTCGCATCTTGAATTCGAGTTCGCTCCATTCTAGCAATGTTGGAGATCATTTGAAGTTGACTTCGAACTTCTGACAATTCTTGATGGAATTTTTGAAATCTTCCTCAAAAATTCTTTCCAATTAGATCTTTTGATAAATCTCGAGCTGCTGAAAAAAGAATTTTGACATTCTTGTGGAATTTTTGAGATCTTCTCAAAAATTCGATCCCAGTTGCATATATTAACATGATCTCCAATCTTAACTTGCTAGAGATAGTATCTTTTTCTGAATTTTTGAGATCTTCTCAAAAATTCTGTCCCAGTTTTCATTATAAGGGAGAAACAAAAATCTTACAGGGAACATGACCGAGCCATTGTGGCGCCTACATATCCTGTTGGTGCAAGAATCAGGTCAAATGTAGTTCCAATTCTCTGGACGATGAATGCTGCAAGATCTGAGACAAGATAATCAGTAGACACATGTGTAATATAAGCATAATGACATGGAAAACTGTATTACTTGCAACATTTCCAGCTTAAAACATGAGATATTCCACCCGTCTGATATGGACGATCCAATGAAGTAAAATAGGCATCTCACAATGTAAAGAGATAGTCAAATTTTGACTACAATTGGTATCAACAGTTAGGAATACATGGAAATATTTCTCATTTCTTATCTTATAACTGAGATTGACTTTAAGGTAATTCATATAGCTTCAAGTAGTACCTCAAACATACTTAAGTGTCGACAAGATTTTTTTCATCCTGCTTCCAACAAAGGTTTAGAATTATACCAATCATCATGTTTCAAGTGCCCTCACAATAAAGAAAGTTCTATTTCGCACATATATGAAGTGTTTGATTTGAGAACATTTTACAAAGTGCACTCACACTCTCAAGAAAGTTCAACGCATGCAACTGTGATACCATATGCTTGGCCTGCATGTAAGTCTCCACTAATGTGAGAATATTTGGAATGAGATCATGTAGGGCTTGTCATTGGGTTGTAATGTGGGTTTGGGAACAGGTAGGATATTTATTTAGGATAAAAGTAACTTTATTCCTCCTTGAATGTCGCACTGAATATGTGCCTTTGACGATTGATATGTCTTTGATGTCTGATCCTCTTTCTTTTGTATCGACTTCTTCGAGTACTTATTTGATAGAGTTTTTTTTCTTTTCACCTTTTTCTTTTGTCTTGACTTCTTTGAGTCCTTAGTGGTTAGAGCTTTTCTCTTTTCGCTCCTTTTTGAGGTTTCTCCTCTTTTATTGGAGTAGTTTCCTTTTTGTCTTACATCGACCTTGTAGGAGGTTTTTTTTTTATGAGAAAGTCGTCTTTGCTTTCTTGACTTTGGAGACTTTACGTCTTTTACCTTTGGCAATTTCAAAGTTGGATCTTCTTCTATAATTTGCACGTCTTTGGTGCGCTCAAGGAGGTTGGGCCAAGAGAGAGATAGTGCATGTAAGCACTCAGAAGGGAAAGGGCTAAGATGTGGTTGTCCAAAGAAAAGATTTTAGGCTCAAAGTGGGAAAACTAGGGATTAATGTTATTTGTTAGGCTTTGAAAGACACAAACGGGTCAAAAAGGCCTACAATCCTTTCTCAAACCAAACATAACTCAGGATTTCGCCTCAACAAACATATCAGGCCAAGTTCTAGATCAACGGTGCGATGCAATTGAATTTTAATCTAAAGCTCACCATACAATGCACATGAAACCATGAGGTTGGTTATATTCTTACCTTGAATGCCCGCAAGAGAATTTTCAAGCATCACAAAAGTACAAATGAAAGATACCAATAGAAGCTATGGTTTACCACAAAGCCAATCATTTTTATCATACCAAATATTTTGCATGCTCCTAACTGTATGCGTCCCAATCAAGAAGATATGACTCTTAAAATATGTACACAATTTATTATTTTATGTATTTTCTATTTTTTTTAACTGTTTTTATTTTTAAAAAGGAAATACCGAACCCAAGAAGGGCTGCCTATGTATCTCATCAAGATGAGAATCAGGTGTGCGTAGTTCTTGTAGATATGATATATAAAATAATTTAGAGCTTTAGACAAACTTGGTGTGGTCTTCCAATGTTAATATTTTCTGTGGAGATGCTGCAGCGTGCTTTATAACCTCTCTTGGTCGGAATGTTGTGGCTTCCAACTTCATTACTCCTGATTCGACTTTGGAAAGGTCAATGATGTCATTTATTATTTGAAGAACCAAATCTCCTGAAGACAATATTACATTCACAAGCTGACGATGTTCCTTATCCAATTTTATGGTAGAAAAAATCTCGATCATATTGACCACTCCTGACAAAAGGATCTAATCTAATGAGACATGGTTGCAAGCATTTGTTTCTCTCGCATAGTTTTCTCTGTTATGTGAATAGTTTCTTTAAGTTCAGTCTCCTTGGCTTTCTGTACAACTATCTCTTCTTGCAATTTTGCCATTTTTTTTTCTTTTCCTTATCTGATCAGTTATCTCCATTCCTATGTAATTTACACCAATTGTCTCTCCTGCCTTACTGAACACAGGTTCAACATATATTAGAGAATTCTTTGACCCAAATAATCCCTTCTTTGCCGATATTCCCCTTTCCAAAACCTCTCGTTTGAAGTCTCGAGATTCCTTTACATCAGTACTAGTAAAATATTTATATTTATTTATTGATGATGTCCTCTTCATGCAGACTTGACAAACAATTGTAGATAACATAACTCATTGTCCTGGTGACGGATAATAACGGGTGCATTTTGGAGGACAAATTGTACGAAATTATCTGCTCTTTTCAGAATCTGGGATAATTCTTCTACTGGAGAGGATTGTCTTTCAATGTTTTCTATGCTTTCCTGTAATTTCTCAATTAGTATTTGCATCCTGTTGAACACTTGTTTCCAATAATTTGTCCAAATATTTAGCTCTCTGCTTTCAGTATTTTATGCTGTCATACTCAGTATCTATTTCTTGTTTATCTTGAATTTTTACATCATTTTTTAGGAGACTCTTGGAATATGTATCTCTTTAATTCTTCATCCAATATAAAGGTTGGATGTTTATCACCCTATATCTTTCTTCCTCAAATTGATACTTCTCCAATAAATCCAATTTCTTGAGCTCTGGTTATTGTTGTTGTATTTTTCTTGAGGATTGTCTCTTATGATTTGAATTCTTCCAACTATTCAAAGAATCATACATTGTTATAACCATCCCCGACTATTGTCGGGGATAGTTTTCCTGCAAAGATATGAGAAAAGTGTGAAAGCGGGGCCATTATAAAAAAAATAAGTAACAAGATATAGGAGTAAGATTTTATAGTCAAAGACTCCCCCGATTTATCTTTCAGGCTGTGTATTGGTGTCTTGTGAAATTTAATATCATCATTATTTCCCACGAACTCTTTGTCCCGTGATCCCCTCTCTTGAAATAATGTCGTCTCTTTTGTGTACAAAGAAAACTTCTTAGTTAGGGAGAGAAAATTAACCTCAAAAATGAGATCCTTTCATTTATCGCATGATGTCCTTTGATAACAGCCCTACAAAGAAAGAAACAACTTTGTTGAACCCTCGATCTTTGAGAAGTAAGCAAGTTTGTTTTCCGACATAAATTAGTCTTTCCCTGAAAAAGAAGAATAACTCAAAAGTCAAAGTATTAGTCTGTGCTTGTAATAATTAATGCAAAATATCACATAAAGAACTAAACACATAAATGTTGCTTTGTTTTAAGACAAACTAATCTATGGGTGAAGAAAGAGTAACGGACAAAAATTAATTTTATGATAAATGTGTGAGAAAAGTTGACTTGTGAATTACAGATTTTTTTACGTTTCAACTTTTGTACCCTTGTTTTTCTTAGATGCAGAAAAAGTTCTCAATTTCTTTGAAAGAATGAGGAAAACTGAAAACTTCAAAAACAGGGACCGAGCCTTGAAAGACTGCCTACGTATCTCACAAAGGAGAATTCAGGTCCTACGTAGTTCGACCACTTGTTTTTTTTTGTGGAGATGAGAAAGAAAAGTTTATGATTTGAGTGTAAAGTTCGAATTTTGTTAGGAAATTAAAGACTCATTGAATATTTGAATGCACTATCGATAGTGACTCGATATTTATGCCTATGAGACTCTAAAAAAAATCTAAAAGAGTGGACTAGCATGTCTCCAAATAAAGCAACATATTCACAAAACAGTTATAGCATATAACACACAAATAATTATTGCGCATCCTAAACAGATATGTGACCTTTTTGTGCCAAAGATAGGCTTAACGATTTGAAGGATGTATTACGTCATTTGAAACATTCCATTGCCCCAAAACTTATATTTATACAAATATTATGAATAATTTGAATGGGGATACATAAATAGAAAAAAGGGATATAAATAATCAGTCCCACGCAGGGGTACAATCCTAACTAAGCCTTCGTGGAAAATCCTTCTTTCTTGATTTCTTGACATCTCCGAACGCCAATGCCTTTTGGATGAAGTGTCATTCACTGAAGGTCCTTCTTTGACTAGACTAAGCTACAAAAAAAAAACTCCTAGCCCCGAGGGACAGTGATTTGCCAAACCGCGTATAAAACCTTCAAATTTAAACATATAGGTATGATTGTCCATTTAGGCCGAGGGCCATTTTGAACTAAGGTGGTCTTTCTAATGGGCCCAATACGCCTTGGGTATTGAGTCTTCTTAGGCCAATGCACTAAATTAGGGATTTGGCTTTGCTCTACGCTAGGTTGACTAAGAGTGGCTTTTGCAAGACTGGTAACCCAAGCGGACAACTCAGGCTGGAACTTACGACAACCATTGGACGCATGACGTATCAATAAATTGTCGATCTTTCCGAAAAGGGTTAAGTATAAAAAGCCCGACTGCGGTACCGCAAAATCGTTCTTTAATATACTATACATTAAATAGGAAAAATGCTATGAAATGCAAATAACAATTTAATATATAAATTAAACACATAATTGCACAATTAAGGAAAACAAAAATTACTAATTATTACAAACCCAAATAGTTAGTCAAATAAGCAATCAAATCTAATGGTTAGAACCTAATTATTCCCCAGCGGAGTCGCCATTTCTGTTATGTCGAAAAATCGACAAAGTGCAAAATTAATTTCATCTTTATAAGAAAAAATCAATTTTAGTAAAAAAAGAGTCGCCACTTAATTTTTTAAAGAAATTAAGAAAACTTAATTTAAAAGACTCTAACAAATTTAAGTCTTAAAAATTTAGAGAAAAAGGGTACGAGGTTCATATTACTATTTTAAGAAGGTTTTAGCACTTAAAATAGCCGCTAACATGCGGTTATCCAACGATTTAAAATTTATTTGACTAACTTTGGGAAATATTAATTTAAAAGAAAACGAAGACTTTGAAATTTTTTTTTAGAAAAAAAAAATAAAAAAATAAAAAAACAAAATTGATAAAACTTAAACATTTGATTATAATATACATATATATATATATATATCATTTACTAAGTAAATATTGAAAATTATTTTAAGAATAAATTAACATGAATTGGTTTATCTTTAGGGGAATCTAATTAGGTTAAAACAAATTAAAATTAATAGCTAAGAAAATCATGAACGACATAAATAAATTAATTATTACAAACCGAATCAATAAAATAATAAATAAAAATAAGTAATGAACATATAAAAATATGGCCCGACACTTAGTTTCTGTACGCCTGGACTAAGCTGTTGGGCCACCTGCGTTTTGGGCTTTTGGGCCAATTCTGATGTATATCACAACTGTATATACACTGTATATTAGTGCATATAACCAACAGTTTTCTTGTATATCAGATATACATAAAATTGCATATCAGTCAATTTTGCTCCAGCACCTGTAGAAATACTTAGTAAACATGTTAATAATAAATAATATGAATAGTAATAATAAAAATAAAAATAATAATAATAATAATAATAATACAAAAATAAAACCTGTCTTATGAACATGAGAGACCTTGGAAAGCAACGGTAATTTCTTCATCGGCCAATTTCAACTTGTAATATATAATATATAATGTAAACTTAAATTAAAATTTCCGTCTTTAAAATGGAGAGGCCTCGAAACCCGACGGAGATATTTTTTTCATTGGCCAAAATAAAGTCTGTTACATAAGTAGTAGACATGTAATCATCCCTCCAAATAATAAAAAAAACTATTTAAAACTTATTTTAAAGAAGTGGGTACTAACTTTATTTAAAGTAATAGGGTAATAACTTTATTTAAAGTAGTGGTGAAATAACTTTATTTAAAGTAGTGGTGAAATAACTTTATTTAAAGTAGTAGGGTAATAACTTTATTTAAAGTAGTAGGGTAACAACTTTATTTAAAGTAGTGGTGAAATAACTTTATTTAAAGTAGTAGGGTAATAACTTTATTTAAAGTTTAATAAAGGGAGACAAGATTAATTGTGATAAATGCCAAAATAATTACTACATGCTAGCAAATTTTGTAAAAAAAAAATACTATAATTATTTCCTAATAGTCAAATATTTCAATCAACAAATTATGCCTGATTAGCAAAATATTAAATATTTCCCAAATCTAAATCAAGAAAATAAAATATCGGTTATCAATTAGCTAATCAAATAGATACCCAAATTAAAAGATATGCATTTAGACAATAGCAAATAATAACAATCTCACCGTAAAAAACTTAATCAAATACAAGAATATAAAATGAACATAATTAAAATGTAAGAACATGACTATGAACACGAAACCTTAATTAAATACAAGAATATAAACATGAACATAATTAAAATGTAAGAACATGAAACCTTAATTAAATACAAGAATATAAACATGAACATAATTAAAGTGTAAGAACATAAATATGAACATGAACATAAACATAAACATGAACATAAACATGAACATAAACATAAACATGAACATGAAAATGGACATGAACATGAACATGAACATGAACATAAACAACAACAACAACAACAACAACAAAAATAACATAAATATGCTTTGCAATCTTAATCAATTATGAATGAACAAAAAATCTTTGAATCTCGAGTTTATCAAATCATTTGGAGCAAAAAATAAAGAACTAAAGTGATGTAGTAACATGTAAACAATATGAATCTTATAAGCAAGAAAATGACAATAATGGTTAGAGTAATTGATCAGCCCAAAATTTGTTATGAAAACAAAATCAGTAAAAGGATTCTAACATAAGAAAGATCTAAATCTTCTAAGCAAGAAAACTTATCAAGAACACCAAACACAAGATGTAATCAACCCAACATATACACAATAAATAAAAAAATAAATGAACTTTTAGATCTAAAAGAACACAACATATATAGTAAAATTCGTCTTAGACCTCTCATCTTGTTAGTCTAGCGGCGGCTTGGTGGCTTTTCCTGCGTGGTTCGTCGGAGCTCTCGCCGAAGACGAGTGGAAGAGAAGTATTCGGTGGTGTGTAAGAGGAGAGAGATTGAGAGATGAGGGGAGAGAATGGTGAGGTTGGTAACCTTGTCTTGTTTTCTCTTTTTGAGAAGATGAAGAGAGTGTAGAGAGAGAGAGAGAGTGAAGAAGAGAGTTTTGAGAGAGAGAGATAGTGAAGAAGAGAGTTTTGAGAGATGGATAGTTGTTTGATAATGGAAAGAGAAAAGAAAAGATATTTTTTATTTATTTATTTTTATTTTTAGAAAAAACTAAAATTTTCAAAAATACAAACCATAATTAAACTAACCTAACTAAAATTTATTTAGTAAAAAATAAAATCTTTTGAGATAATTTTCGAATAATCACATAAATAGTAATCAAAGATATAGTTATATAAAAATATGTATGTTATACTAAAATTTATATAAAGATAAAAATAGTTAAGAATAATATGAAAATATATATATATATATATACATATTATTTTTTTTATTTTTTTTTATAAAAGCTAATTATTTCAAAATATTCGAATTCAAAAAAACTCGATAGCTAATTTGCGTTGTGGATGGTCAAAATTGGGTGTCAACAGTATTAATTTAAAGAGGTTCTAATATAGGTAAAAAGTAAAAACTTTATTTTTGCCGTTACTTTGATCAACTTTGTCTGTCATTTAGGTTTGGGACTCATTTTGTTAGTGAAAATTGTAGTAAGAAAAAAAGTAAAATTCTGTGGATTGGGCCATTATAGGCTTATGGGTTGTTAATGGATGATGGACAGCAACAAATCATTTTTCCTAAGATAAAAGATCCAAGGCCCAATGGATGATTTATTGCTTTTGGACAAGATAAAGATTTCTCCAGGTATTCCCCCTCCAATTTCAACCAATCATTCTAATTCTAGCATGATGAGCTCAACTTCCATTGTTATCAATCGCCTCAAATTTTTCTACTTCTTATTTTTCCTGTGAAATGCTACTGATTAAGACCACCAGAGTTCTTGGCCAGCATCTAAGTTTCTTCATCTAGTTGAGGAAAATGTCTGTTTTTGCTCTTTCCAGTAGACTAACACTTCTTCAATCAACTAAAGATAATAACTTTAGGCAACTTTTTTCATCTCATTTCATCAATCATGTTCAAGTAAGCACAGTTCCTTATGCAATTCCTTTTCTTTCTGTGAATGTATCTGGAAGACCCTTTAGAGTTAGTTCAAGAAAGCTGAAACCCATCACTGCTTCAGCTGTTGAAACCCCCAAGATTTCATTTAGAGGTAAAAATCCAAAAGATATTAATGTTTTGGTTGTGGGTTCAACTGGGTACATTGGGAAATTTTTGGTTAAGGAGTTGACCAATAGAGGCTTCAATGTTATAGCTGTTGCTAGAGAAAAAAGTGGTATTAAGGGAAAGAATAGTAAAGATGATACCTTGGAACAGTTAAATGGAGCTAATGTGTGTTTTTCTGATGTCACCAATTTGGAGATTTTGGAGAAAAGTGTACAAGGTTTAGGGGTTTCAATTGATGTTGTTGTGTCTTGCCTTGCTAGTCGAAATGGTGGGGTAAAAGATTCTTGGAATATTGATTATGAGGCCACAAAGAATAGTCTTGTTGCTGGGAGGAAGTTTGGGGCTTCACACTTTGTTTTGCTGTCTGCAATTTGTGTGCAGAAGCCCCTTCTTGAATTTCAAAGAGCGAAGCTGAAATTCGAGGCAGAATTAATGAAAGAAGCTGAAGAAGATGATGGATTTACTTATAGTATTGTTAGACCAACTGCATTTTTCAAGAGCTTAGGAGGTCAAGTTGAATTGGTGAAAGATGGGAAACCTTATGTGATGTTTGGGGATGGGAAATTGTGTGCTTGCAAGCCGATAAGTGAGCAAGATTTAGCTTCTTTTATTGCTGATTGTATACTGAAAGAGGATAAAATCAATCAGGTCTTGCCTATTGGAGGACCTGGAAAGGCATTGACACCATTAGAGCAAGGGGAAATGTTGTTTAAACTTGTGGGTAAAGAACCCAAATTTCTGAAGGTGCCAATTGAAATAATGGATTTCGCAATTGGATTTCTTGACTTCCTCGTAAAAATATTTCCTTCTTTGGAAGATGCAGCCGAGTTTGGGAAGATTGGGAGGTATTATGCAGCTGAGAGCATGTTGATTTGGGATCCTGAGACTGGAGAATATAATGCTGAGGCAACACCAAGTTATGGAAATGATACATTGGAAGATTTTTTCCAGAGAGTACTGAAAGAAGGAATGGCTGGTCAGGAGTTGGGGGAGCAAACAATATTCTAAATACTCCATCAAAGAGGTCTTAACTAGCTACTCTCTGACAAATCAATTTTGAGGTATGCAGTTTGTCTGTCTGTAGCAGATATTGATAAGTTTACAATTTATTTATGTGTAAATTATACTCTAATATGAATATATGCTACGTTCTGAAATGTTAAGAGCTTACCTATAATGTGCACATTTCTTAATTGTTACTTTCTGTAACTAGTTGCGTCAAATTAGAGATTCTTTTCCTGCATACAGAATATGGAAACTACCCTGCCTTCAAACTGCAGAGTCTAGGATCTGCTAAAGTTATCCATATTGAATAATCCTCTATCGAGTACAATTTCTGTGAACAGACGGTGGAGTAAAACTGCTGTCGAGCAGAGTAGTCTCAAATTAGAGAGTTCTATTTCTGCATACAAAATACGGAAACTACCCTGTTGTCAAACTGCATTTTATAGGATGTGCTATAGTTAGCCTTATTGGTGGTATTTAAGCTATCAAAAGGTAAATTTTATACCATGCGAGCAATTAAATTGATCCTTTTTCGAGGGTAATGTCTGAGACCAGAATGGTGGAGAGGGAGCCAATTAAGTGATAAAAGGGTGATCTCTCGAGTAGTCTTGCGTTAACAGTTAGATAACTACTTTGCAACTCCCCTTGATGGAATTTAGAGCCAACTTGGGAGAGATATAACTGAACTGGGAAAAAACTTCTCCCTTGCAAGGTTAAATTTCTAATGAGCTGGATGATTAATTATGAGACAAATGGGCGTGCTCAAAAGGTGATATTTATTTGGCGTCTTTCTGTTTTCGAGTTCAATTTCAGAAGCTCATATATTTTATTTTGGATTAGATCTTATTCTCTGATAATATACACTAATAATAAGTATTGAGACAACTATTTATACGAGTTACCTAATATACGTTGTTTATAAAACTGGTCATTGATATCATAGTTGACTTAATTTGCCTGCAATGACCAGTTTAGTTGGTTTGAGATGAGGTCTTCAAATTGAGGTAAGAGTCCATAGTGAGGCTTTCATCTGTAAGACTCATGCTTTTTATTTGGTTCTGACTAACTAGAAATTACTAACAAGGTTCCCTTCTTCATCATCGTTCTTTTAAATTTCCCTCCTTCACTGGTGCAATTGATATGTAATTACCGGTGGAATTTACTTGTCTTATGATTCCAAGTCGTCTATAGCAGGATTTCAGGGAGAAAAGATAAGGTGATATGTCCCTTACGTATCACTCCGTAGGATACTCAAGATTGTTTAATACATATACTTTTCACTTGAAGTACTCCTCTGGTTGCGTATCAAAATATAATGAAACTTGCATCCTGGAAAGGTTTACCATTTGCATGCTGGAAAGGTTTACTATTAGTTTGGAAAGTTTCCTTCGTTACATTTATATGGTAGCATTTATGCTTATCAAAGAGAATTCTAAGAGTAATCAAAATCTAGATAAGGATAATTATGTAGATTATAGGTATGAAAGCAAGTGGATGCATAAGAATTGGATATCTGCTCTTGGCTAGTTTGTACAGAGACGTTTATTTGATTCTGGACTTTGTCCAACGTTAATAGTTTTCTTCTTCTTTTTCTTTGAACAATTTATTCAGAAGATTATGCATGCGCTGTTAATCTATGTGTAAAGGTACTGGAAATGCTCCATTGTTTCAATAGATGTGCTAGTGTTACTTGCATCCCAATAGATGCCAATTCTCACAATTTCATTGATCACGCACTACTGCATAGTTTCTCATTTGTAGCTAGTTCTGTTAAATATATGAGGTGTTTCATTCAAGGTTGCTAACTATTAGTCCAAGGTATAGGACTTAGATCTCATCAAAACATCCTATCTTAAATGTAGGTCCGATGATGAATATGAGAGCCTCAAGTATCGATTAGCTTCAAAGCTATTGCAATCGAATCTAATCAAGTCCTAGTTATGGAACTTTGTGGCTAATTCATGTGTTAGCCAGTCTTCACATATTTTAATTGGTAGTTTTACCAATAGACTCCAAGTCAGGAACTTTCTATTTAACATCAATACAAGTACATGAATGAATTCATATACAAGAACTGGTGCATTGTCTACTTCCACCAGCTGCACAAGAAAATGGCCAAATTTGAACAGAACTTATAAATTACACACTTTCACACACTGACATTTACCAAGGGCTGTTCTGCTATACATCAAGAATTCACTTTTCCATATCTGTCTTGTCACTTGGGGATTTTCTTAGAAAGGGAGTAAACAGAGAGGAGAACAAGAAGCACAAGCATAACGGTCGCGAACAATGAGACTCCTATAGAGGCTCCAAGGTATCTGCAGAACTTGCCATACAGTGTGCAAACCTTTCCCCACCCAACATGAGTGTTGCCTTTTAGTCCTATGTAAGTGACCGATGCTGCTGCTCCGGTTGCTGATGCCACTATTCCTATCAAAAGCTGCAAGTTTACATAAACATTACTCTAGTGAGTACTGGTGGACCCAAGATTTAATCAATAAATGTGCCATAATGACTAGGGGTCGAATTTCAGCACATGCACAAAATCTCTAGGTGATTTTCATTTGCCTAAGTCATGGTGAAATAGAGTTACCCAGTACTCATGATGTACTTGGTGGAATAGGCGAGGCTTGTGCAAGCTAACCTGAGCTCTAACGTCATAAAAAGAAAAAATAAACAAAAAGATTGTCAGCACTTACTACATCAATGACAATGAAGTGGGAAATGATCTTGGCATAGCAACCAGGCTTAATGATGGAGTACAATGAGCCTAGTGTAGTAATTATGCTGAAGAAACCAGCCACAGAGAGTGCTACTACAAAATAGCTGCAACATAAATAATTCAGAATTAACTAGCTTTCTGAAATCAGTTTGAAATTAAAGTTCAATTTTGATCAATATTAGTTATAGTCAAAATGCATCAAAAAGATAAACAAGAGAAAATAAGGTAAGTGAAACAGTATAGTCAATATATGTTTTCTTATGCATTAAATGATACTATAAAAATAAGAAGTTTTGACAGAATCAATACGAATCCTAATTATGAGATGTGACTCCTAAATATACTTGCAAATCCACTTGCTTGTTTTCTATCATATTTTCAGATTTATTATTCAATAAGAATAGATATACCATACATGAAGAAAACAGTTGGCTTTGCAACCACCCCGCTCTGCATTTATTCAAAGGAAATAAATATACAAAGTTCCAATCAATATTGAAACTGTCTTTAATTAAAAAAAAAAAGACAAAAAAATAGTCGAAATCCTGAGTGAAGGGCGATATACTTTGTGCATCAAACTGTCTTTAGAATAATCTCGATTTTATTATCGTCACAAGTTAAGGCGGGAAGAAATCCTTAATCGTGCTCTAACAAATAACGGTAAAAACTTGTGTTTTACATATAATAATACAAGCTAAATGTTTTCACATACACTGCCAGCACTAAAGTATAGGTAATTAATATATATTCTCATGTTAATTTATGACTTTAGCTATAGTACATAAGTGTATTTAGGTGTAAAAACGAAGTGCAAATAAGAAATTTCATTAGTGCCCCTGAGACTTGGTTTAGTAGTAAACGCGTACATACGTCATTAATTCGAATTTTGTTTGACAAAAGTCTGATATTTAAGTGGAGAATGGTAGAGGTGAGTTCATTATCTAATTTTTAGACAAAAGGTAATTGCTCAGGTAATAAGCACCCTTCATCTATAACCTTAAAATTGTGGGTTCGAACTATCAAGGAACAAAAAAAGTTAATACTTCCTAAGAAGGGGTAAAAAACAAACAAACAGTGGAAACGTAAAATTACGGCCAGACACAACATTTTGTTTCGTTACTAATTTGTCATAACTGAGTAATTTCTTTCTTGTTTAAAAGAAATAATACTAACCTTTCTTATAATCATACTAACAAATAATACAGTTGGTGATTGGTGATCGATGAGTCTTAAGTGTCTTACAAATCCATAATAATTTTACCTCCAAGAATATATATATATTCAAACAATAATCATTTTCCCCCTTATGTCATGAAATGTCTATTTTGCATTTTCTATCTTACATCACCTATTTATATAAATAAAAATAATAGGTAATATAATAGATTTTAAATATGGTTCAAAAATAATAGAAAAATATTAATAAAAATAAAGATATATCCTAAAAAAAAATTAAAAGATTATCTATTTGTATTGTAAGTAATTTTTTATTTTTTATTTTAAAAAATACTTCATTATTGACAAACAAAAATCGTTTATCTATTCAAACATTTAAGCATAAGAGAGAATTGAAACATGCATTTATATACATATACATATTAAATGCATGTAATATTAAAATAATAATTATAAATAATAACAAAAATTTTAATTACAAACTGATAAAAAAAATTGTTCTACTTATAATTTTAATGTGCTTAAATAAAAATCTATAAATACTTAGATTAAGAAAAATAAATAGTATACATTAGAGTTTTGATTATTATTAAAATATTGTCTTTTTACTCTATTCACTTATTTCATTATAGAACGTCAATAATTTATATATTCAATTAAGATTTTTTTACTTTAGTTTTTTCGAATAGAAAAAATAGTTTTTGTTTTTAATAGAAAAACCTAAAATAAAAAAAAATCATGATTTTAAAGAAGTTAAAAAAAACAAAAACAAAGGTTGATAATACAAAAGGTAAAATAGGCATTTTGAAAAATTAATTAGGATAAGAGAGAAAAAATGATTATTGTTAAAAATTAAGGAGGAGAGGATTGATTTTTAAAACAAACTTTGGAGCGAAAAATAATTTTGTCCCTATATATATATATATTTCAACAGTTTCTCTTACGTACCAATTAGTACTATCTTTTCAAAGCACGATCAAATTAAATGAGTAATTTTCTTCTTGCTATTATTGTATTTTCAGAATTAATTAGCAGGTCCTACTATTGGTATTTGGGGAAAATCTGCTATAATATAGCCCATGAGTCAACTTAGTTAAGACTTCTTAAATTTAATCACAACTTCTCATAGTTTGTTTGACCAAACTTCTAAAATCAGCTTATTCTAAAAAAAGTCTTTTTTAAAAGTACTTTTCGAAAAGGTACTTTTTATTAGTCAAAAATCGTTTGTGTTTGGTTAATAATTTTTTTTTTTAAAAAAACACTTTTGAGGTGTAATTTGTATTTGACCAAAATTTTTAAAAGTATTTTTAAGTGTATTTTTTCTCAAAAATGCTTTTTGAAAAAAAAATATTTTTTTAACTTCTAAAAAACAACTTCTACTACACCTTAAAAGTATTAATTTTCTCTCAAAATCTTGACCAAACACCTCATTTTTTGAATTTTTTTAAAATTAAACTTGATCAAACATGCTATTATATTGATTTTCCGTGGCACATCAATCTTTTTCCCATTTCCCCCTTTTTTTTTTGGTCTTTTTCTTTTTTGTTCAATCCCCCTCTTTCCGAAAATTTTGACTGCTAAGTGCTGAGGAATATAATAATTACTAAAATGGCTGCCTGAATAGTATTACCTTATATCTTATATGCAAAATACGTAAATATAATCCTTAATTTGATTTCACCTGATAATTATGACCTCTAATTTTACTAATGCATAAACAAATACCTATCCAAAACTTAAACAAATAGACACATTCGTCCTACATGACATCCTACATGACAATTTTGTGTCCTACGTGGCATCCTACGTGTATTGTGACACATAGGACGCGCGTGTCTACTTGTTCAATTTTATACAAGTTTAAGTGCCTACTTGGGCACATTCAAAGTTAGAGGGCATAAATGTGAAATGAGGCCAAGTTAGATGACATATTTATGTATTATATCTATCTTATACTATCCAAGCTATATGCATAGGATTTAATTAATTTATAATTAAAAAATGTAATTTTTTTAATTTTTAAATTCATTTATAATTAAAATCCATTATATGCGATTAATAGAATTAATTTATATTCAAGCTATATGCATAGGATTTTGACTGATAACAATGTTTAAAAAACTTACATTGTTATCGTAGCAATAACAAGATCTATTTTTCAGGTTACTCATCTATTTTTTTTAATGAATAATTACATATAGTTATTTTTAGATATGTTATATGTTAATATAATTATTTTTATACTGTCAGAATATAAAAATTATATAAGTCAGGAATGTATACCATGTTCACCCAAAAAATAATATGTAAAACATACATGAGTGCTGGTGATTGATTGAACGTAGCAGGGCGAGGTGTTGGGAGCATTTCAGTTTGCTTACTCGTTGACATGACTACCACAGAAACAAGTGCCGAAGCAAACACTAAAAACCGTAACACCAAATCGGCCACCGCAAAGTAGTCGGTGGGCCGAGTTGCCGGTGGGGGAGCCGCTTTTTCTGGCTCCGCCACCGGAGCTTCTGTCGGGGGAGCAATCTTTTCGGGTTCACTAGCCATAGTGCCAAAAATTATCTATTGAATGATAATTAAGTTATAGGTGTGACTAATCAACACAATAGATAGTGATATTTATAGAAATTTTATAAGCTTAACGCCTTAACCTAATTGAGGTGGGTGGAATTGCCCACACGCCAAGTTTTTGATTAATTGGATTATATTTTCTTGAGGATGTTATAAAACGTAATTATATTGATGCTAGTTCGACTATGTTAGTGTTCAAACGATGTCGAAAATATTCGTGACGCCAGGATTGATATAGAATCATGATCATACATTATATAATTAGGTTTCTTGTTGGTATTTATGTCCAATTTTGTACGTGAATGACTCGAAGCTTAATTTACGTAAAGTTGATAATGATTTAATGATTATCTTGAGCTGTAATAGTACTTTCTTATAGGCCAATTTATTAATCATTAAAGTCTTTTTGTTATTAGGTGAATCACCTATTTTACCTAACTTCTATTTTTCTCAGTATCAATCATCCCAATCGTGACATTTACTTTTTCACCATCAAAGTGGTGAAATTGCTCGACTAAATTAAGGTTGTTGGGACTTATGATAAATTGGTTCAATAGGAATATTTCAAGTTAATTTTGTGACCTAGCTAGGTAGCAAATATACTTTATGAACTTGTTAGTGAAAACAACGAGTAGTTGGGAAAGGTAACTATGGAAATACCAGAAGAGAGTAGAGAGAGTATAATGATAAGGGCCTAGTTTGTTCAACTAATTAATAAACGTTGTTTTCAACATTTCCTAACAAATGATTGGACTTGTTTGATTTTATCTCCTTTGAATTTTGGCTTCGTCTCATTTACGTTATTGCATTTGTAACGGATAAAGAAGATTAAGCCCCTCATTTAATTTTAGGGATAGTTTTAGATATCTTTCCTCATATTAATTTTTCTCTCACGATTTATAATATTACGAAAACCTCTTTTATTTTAATTTTTTTATAACAATTCTTTTAATCTATTTATTTTTGATGTAAGTAATTATATTTTAACTAATTTGCCCTTTCCTAATCAATATGATAAATTCTTCTAATTAACTAAATTTATTATCTTTCATCGTCTTTAAAGATTCTTCAAAGGTTAAAAAAATGATTTCCTTTCATTGTCCCTCAACCTTTCTTGTTGTCACCGGATTAGAAAAAATATATAGTCCATCGTCAAAATTTTCTTTCATATTGTCCCGTAGCATTTTTCCTCTGTTGGAAGAGCAGCTATCCCATTTGATTGGTAAATGAATTTAAAGTCATGTTCTTCGGATGATGTTTTATGCATCTTCTTCGGCCAACCCGTAAATGACAAGTTTTGGGTGGGGGTGAGAGAGGGATTTCTTTGCTTTCGCTTGTGGGCAAATAACACAAATTCCATTAGTTTAGGAGTAAATTACTTTCTTTCGTGTGAGTTTTCAATATTACAAATCTTACCAGAATATGGACTTAAGATACATGTATATATATCAGATACATGGGGGGTTAAAATGAGGTGTAATTTATTTTAGACACACTGTATCCAAGTGGATTCACATTTATACGACTCTCTCGCTCGCCTCTCTCTCTCTCTCTTGCTTGCGTCTCTCTCTATATTTTTATTTCAAAATGTATTTGGAATGTTTCTAGTATCCCAAATACATGTATTTAGAATGATTTACATGTATTTAGAACACATAGACTATCTCGCTCACCTCTCTCCCTATGTATCTGTACTTCAGAATATATCTAAAAATTTATATGGTATCTCAAATACATGTATCTAGTATAATTCACATATATCGAGGATACATAGATTATCTGGCTCACCTTCCTCCTTTTCTCGCTCGCCTCTCACCCTATTTCAATGTATCTGATAACAAAAATACATATATTTAGGTGTATCTGACTTGAAATATAGTATGAAATTATTAATTAGAGAGGCAATATGTAATTATTTAAAGTTATAGAGATAATTAATAAATATTAAATATTTATGTAATCCGATAGTTTTTCCTTGTTTTATCTATATTTCTATGCAATTTGTGAATAATAAGATGTTAATTAAGATTTAAATATTTGAATTTGAGTACAACTTAAATATCAAGACGTTGAATCACGATTTGAATACAAAATAATTAGAGTTATTTTTTTTTATCTCAATATCTGAATATATAAGCTTATTTTTATTTCAAAATTAATAAATATAAATTTAAAAAAAATAGAAAACTAATCTAATACTATATTAATAATTTTATTTTTTAAAAATTAGGTGGCGGTTGGTGGTGGTAAAAGTGATGGCTAGCAATAGTGGTTATGGGTGTTGATTGGGCGCGGTGTTGACTGATGGTATTGGTTGTGAGTAGTAGTTAGTGGGTGATGGTGTTTAATAATAATGATTAATAATGGTGGTTGATGATGATGACGATCGATAATTGTGGTGGATGATATTATTAACCAATATGATGGTCATGAATGATGAGGTGGTTGACGATATATATTGGTGGTTGATAGTAGTAATTGTTGGTATTCATCGGTAGTTATTACAATAATAACAATTGATAGTGATGGTTGTAAATGAAAGTTAGTAATTATTATTACAACTATTATTAATATTATTAACATTATTGTTACTATTATTATTACTACTATTATTACTATTATTATTACTGTTATTACTATTATTATTATTACTATCATTACTATTATTATTACTACTATTATTATTATTATTACTATTTGTAATGACCCGTTAGGTTATTTTGAGAATGAGTTCTCCTCCTTTCATAGAAGACCCTTTTCGTAAATTTAAGTTAAAAATTTTGGACCTTTCGGTAACTTCGGTTAATTAGTTAAGAGATAATTTTAGAGAATTAATTTAATTGATGGGCTAAAGTGTTAATTTATATAATACTTATACCACTTTTCTTATATTTAATAAAATAGGTTAGTAGAGTTTGTCACTTTTAGTACATGATTAATTTAGAAAAGATAAATAAATAAATAAATAATAATAATAGAATAATAATAATAATAAATATATAAAATATGATGGCATTAAGCCATCAGATGTGAGTATAAATCACCGGCGTGAAAGCGAACGAACAAACTGGAAAAAAAAATACAGAGGAAGAAAGAAAAAAAAGGGGAAAAAAATAAAAGAGAAGAGAAAAATAGGGATTTTCATTCCAAAGCGTCAAGGTAATTATTTTCATCATTTTTATTAAATTTTTATATGATTATGAACATAATTTTAGGATATATTGGTGGAGAAATAACGCTGAAATAAGAAAATATGACCCTAGGGTTCTTCACATAAAATCTTGATTTGGGGGTTGAATAATGATTCGTTTTAGCTGAAATTTGACATGTGAGTTTATTTTATCATGAGTGAACATAATCGGAAAGAAAATTTCAGATTTGACTTCAATGACTCGGATGAATTTTTGATCCAATTTTTTATTCGAAAATAAATATAGCAATATGGGTGTCATTGGATTCGTATTCTTACGAAGATTATGTATTTGAACAGATTTTGATCATTCGGAAGCGTTACGAAAGGCTCAAGTTTTAAAGTAATTATTCAATTTAATTGAGGCAAGTGAATTTCTAAACCTCAGTTTAAGCTTGTAGATGCTTGTATTTTCATGTTATGTGTACTGGAGAGTAATGAAAATTGAACTGGGTTATTGACTGTATGATTGGCCTTAAAAATGGAGATGAGGGGTATAAAATCGTGATCTAATGACATGTATTGGTGGAATTAATATGTTGTAATTATGAGTTTATTTTGGACATGTGAAATAACTATGTTGATGTGAGATAAGAAAAATCATTGTTGTTGTCATGTTGTTATCGTGAATCATATGAACATGAATTGATTGCATTGGTTTGGACATATTGTGTTGAGACTAAAAGTGATATGAAACACAAAGGGGTCGGGCCACACGCTCCGTGGCAGGTATTGTAAAACAAAGGGGTCGAGCCACACGCTCCGTGGCAGGATATGTATATTGAGGGGATGGGCCACACGCTCCGTGGTAGGTAACATGGACAGAAATGTCCTCCATGGGTTCTGAATTGTAATTCAGGGGATGTGTACCACAATAATATGTTGGCAAGGAGTTTTGAATTTTATTTGAAATAAAACTCTATCATATAAAATAGTATGAAACATTTCTAAAAAGTTGTTTCCTAATAGAACATCTTGTCCGGTATTATGAAAATAATATGGAGGACATTTTAATAGAAAATATCCTAGTAGTATAATCGGTTGAACAATGCCTTTAGACATTGTTATGATATTATTAGATATATCTTTTCCCTTAGTAATGGGTAGTTCTTGATGGTATTCTTTGGGGAATACTTCTGGTGTACAACAACATATTTCCGATCCATTATCTATATAGGCAGCAAAATATTCTGCTTTATAATCTTTATACGTTATTTCTATAGGAATATATATATACTATATTGACTTGTCATTTTGATATGAATATTATCTTATCATTATATGTAATTTTGATACCCTGATCGAGTATATCATATGGCTTTACACTATCTAGGAATGTGGTTCCTAGCAGTATTTCTAACATATCGTTATTTCTTTCTGGTTCAACCAATAGTCTTATAGGTATAGTGTTATCTTTGAATTTTAAAATGGTTTCAATCATGTTTGCTATTTCATGTCTTTTTCCATTAAAATCAGTATAAAGATGATTATCTTTTAGTTTATATTGTTGGAGATGGTTACATAGCCTAAGGCTAATGTAATTTCCACTAGCTCCTGTATCTAATAAGATGTTGATGGGAATAAATTGTATACCATTAAAATATTCTCCTTTTATCTTATAATTTTTTATTTCATCATTTTTTACTTCTAAGATAGGTTGTCTAACTCTTTCTGATTGCGTTCTTCTTATCATTACTGCAGGGTTTATGACTCGAGTTTCCTCAAAGGATAATCGAGATGTGGAATCTTGTTGATTGTACAAAGATTTAGATTGCAAATCTAAATCTAATGGTGTATCTTCTATTTCTTGTATCTGTATTATACTAGGCATTTGTATCTGACTGACTTGCTCAAATAGATGGGGATAATCTATTGTCTTTTTTATGGCAAAACAATCTGAATGGTGTGTATTAGAAATAACATATGAGATTTATATATGTTATCGAATAGGGTCTATTGTATTTGTGAAAGAAATCTTTTCTTTTAAAATCTTGTATTAAGCTTAAAGTTTTATCAAAGTCTTTATCTAGAAAATGGTATGAAATTCTAGGATAAACATTAAATTTAATCTTTCCATATTGTAAATTTCCTCGTAGTATTCCTAAGTAGGCTTCTTTTCTGTTTATTATTCTATTATCTATAATAGCTAAATCTATTTTTGAATCTAATCCTTCTCGTAATGTGGATTTTATTATTATCTGGATTGCTCTTATATGTATCTAACCTAGAGTATTTCAAATTTTTATTTTTATTTTTCGTAATTTATCTTGAATATATTTTTTGGATAATAAAGAAATCATTATTTTATTAAAAGTAACAGAAACTTCTAGTGCTCTTTCCTGGATATTTAATCCGTAAAACAAATGATGTTGTCTTTTTCTTAATCCGAATCTATCAAGTATATTTACGTCAAATCCTGAGTAGTTAGTTAAAGAAAACTTTTCTTTTTGTATTTGTTTTAATTTTCTTGTATGAATAAAAATATCTTGTTTATATTCTCCAACTTGTTCTATCGTTTCTTCTATTATATTAGTTTCTATTTCACTATTTATTTTGACTGTCTTTTTCTGACGAATAATAATAATCTGTATCGGTTAATATAAAAATTGTATCGTCTGATTCAACTTCTTCAAAATTATTTAGTTGTATAAATTCTTCTAAATTTATCATTTCTTCGATATCTTCATCGATTTCTATTTTTTTGTTATTATTAGCAAATGTTTTTGGGCATCTATTGGCATAGTGTCCGATCTCTTTACAGTAGTAATATCTGCAATCTTTTAGATTTTTTCTTTTATTATTCCTTTTGTAAAAAGGTTTGTTATATCTAGTATATCCTTTCTTTTTGTAATATCTAGCCTTTCTTTTTTTAAAATATTTTTTCTTAAAGAGTTTCTTTTTCTTATATTTTCTTTTAATCTTTTTATAATAATAGAGACTTTCACATCCAATCATTATAGGCATTTTAGGATTATCACAACATAGACTTACTTTCTTTCTTAATTCTTTTGTTGCTTTATGACATCAGCACACCATTTACTAAGCTTATCTTTTAAATGAGTTATTCTTTTTCCTAAAGTATTGGCTATTCCGGGATTATAAGTATCTATTAACTTTTTATCCCAAGGGTCTGGTATCTTAGTAAGAAACATCGGTAAATACATTTTTGTATTTTTAACTCCGTTATAAACATAGTAATAATAATCTTGAAAGATACAAATATATTTATCTATTTCACACATATCACATAATTGTAATCGTAATAAAGCAATTTCATATTTTTTAATCGTTGCAGGGTCTTTTAAAATATTACTTTCTCCGGTAAATTCTAATCTTATAGCTTCTGTAGCTCTTGTAATTAAATTAGCAATATTATCATCGGTACCAAAAATATCATTTCTAGTGGCATCATTTAAGTTTTGCCAAAATCTTAGCACACTATTTAATAGACTTCATTCTATAAAATATATAGTGGTGTCATAATCCATTTTGATTACTGTTACTGCTATTCTTAAAGAAGTTTCCCATTTATTTATAGCTTCTTCAGTATTATTAATACAATCTAAATCTAGATATATTCCAAACGGATTAATCGCTTCACTTTTAATTGATCCTACGGGTTTGTGACTATCTTTTGTTCTTAATGCAGCATTTACACCTGCATAAGCCCTAGTGAGTCTATTTAAACTTATTCGGCTGGTTTCAGCCTGAGTAGGGAGCTCAGTAATATTATGATTAAAATATTCTTCTTCTGGTTTGATTGTATCCATTTTTAAATTTATTATATCACCTTCATTTTTTAACTAAGTTTCTTTTATATTTATTATAAGATTATCTAGTTCAGAATTTTCTGAGTCGGATCTTACCATTTTAAATTGTTTCCTCCGTATCCTTTAGTTATTTTTATTTTTGAAATATGAGATCCTATGATATCTAAGGTTTTATTTATATGTTCTTTATTAACAATATTTTTTTTTTGATTTAGTATATTTTTCAAAGTTTGAATTTCTTTAACTATTAAATTTCCAAAATAAATTATCATTTTTTGTATTTCATACAAATCTTCTTCTATTTTTAGAGGATATTCTTCATTAAGTAATTTATAATTGGATTTATTTTCCATTCTATCCTAAACTAGCCGGATGCTTTTTGAAATAATAGTTTTGAAGCAATTTTATATTATCTCGTTCTCCTATTATATCATCTTCATTAAAGTGTATTATATTTTGTACTCTTCTAATTTTTTCAATTTTATCAGGGTCTAATCTTTTTAAATATCTTTTGTAAGATCCGTCTTTTATCTTAGCAACTTTTAAGTTTTTCTGAAAGGTCCAATATAGATGGTTATCTAATTTTATTTCTGTAAAAGAAGGTAATCTATTCATTATCCTATGCTAGAAGGATGAGTATTAATTTTGAGTTGAATGAGTTTTATGTTATCAGTTAGTCCTTCTATGACTCTGTCATAGTCATCTAATATTTGTTTTGTTCTAATAATAGAATCTTTCACATTTTCGTTATTATCTTTTAGAAGTAAACATAGCAAGTTTTTGCATTTTTCTTTACCGTCTTGGGTATCTTTTAAATATTTTCTAAACTTTCATAGATAATTATTATCTATTTTTATATCTGCAAAAAAGGGATGCCTTTTCATTCTATATCTATGTCATTAAAATTTTCATCAAATCTTAAAGAGTTATTTATTTTATCAAATTTATCTTCACTATTTTCTTGTCTAATATTAATATCTAATGAGCACATGGACATGTTTTGAGTAATATCAACTTCTACGTCTTTAACATCTATCATGACTCTGAGACCAACGGGGAGAGGGGGTCCAAAAAATTGATGGTTCGATAAGTCAAGTATCCGGATAGGTATATTTTCATATCTAATAGCATTATCATCTTGTTTAACAAGTAAAATAAAGCCTCCTGAGGAGGAATATGTTATGTCTAAAATTAACATAATTTTTGAATTAGAGTAATTTTCCAGAGCAACAGGATATTATAACAGCATAATATCTTAACTTGAATAAAAAGATAAGGGTCCAACACGCTTCCATACCTGTCCCGTTTTGACCAAAATTACATCGGGTATCCGTCGAAACTTTTACCGGATATTGCAATCCCAATCTAAAAATAGGTAACTTTTCTGACGTTCCTTCAGCATAACTCAGCATAACCTTAGTTCATTTTTATAAAAGAAAAGTAATTATAACAGAAATAATAAAATTTTTCTCCAAAAAATACTCACAAACTTTTTAGTTATTATTCATAGTGAAGATGTTTGTACAAAGAAAAAGAAGGCTGATGATTTCTCGATGCCCCCTTTCTTTACAGATTGTCTCCTTTTATAGATGAAGGAGATAGACTTCAAACTACGTAAAATTGGAAATAGCTTGATAATGACCTTATACCTATCCTAAACATCTAAAGAAAGAAAAGACTTTTCTATCTTCCAAAATGAAAAAGTGTCATCTTTTTCTTATCTTCTACGTATACTTTTCTATCCTCTTAAAACTATTACAAAATGACAAAAATGTTAGCTATTAGTCACTATCATATCTTATTACAAAATGACGAAAGAGGTCTCTATCATCTTTTTCTAATCTTATCTTCTTTTCTTCTACATCCTTATCTTTTCCTTTTCATCTTTAATCTCCTCTCACATCTTCCTTATCTTCTGCTTCTGTTACTATTAGTCTCTATCTTTTGTTCATCTGTCCTGCTTATCTTTTTATCAGCCGTCTATCTGTCCTGCATTTATTTAGATGATGTTGACATGGTATCTTCAATTATCTTTTCTTTTCTCGGAGAGCATTATTCACACATCCCTTTCGCGTGCTTTTACATCTCACATAATCGTTGTTGTGCCTGTGGACTAGATTTAATGATTCCTTTGTTAATTAGGTTTATCTTGGTTTCCATATACCTTTTAGCCGACAGTGGAGTATTTTTTGCCGGGGCTATCAAAATAGAGGAATGTATTTTGGTTCCTCCATATGTTCTAAATCCACATTTAAAACTGTGTTCCATGTTTTGAAGTACAATCCTTAGTCCGATTGCACTTCTATAGTGTATATTCGCATCTCACATAATCGTTGTTGTGCCTGTGGACTAGATTTAATGATTCCTTTGTTAATCAGGTTTATCTTGGTTTCCATATACCTTTTAGCCGACGGTGGAGTATTTTTTGCTCGGGCTATCAAAATAGAGGAATATATTTTGGTTCCTCCATATGTTCTAAATCAATATTTAAAACTGTGTTTCATGTTTTGAAGCACAATCCTTAGTCCGATTGCACGTCTGTAGTGTATATCTTTTTCTGTAAATCTTAAAAAAGATCTATCTTGAATATTATTAATAATATTAAAGTCATCATCTTTGCCAATTTGCATAAAATGATATGCTGGGTATCTTTGTTCTTTGTAGAAGTTTGGTCCTGCAGAAATGAATTTTAGGACTAGAATATCTTTGACTGTAATCATAGGGTTATTTAGATAACAATCTTTTACTCCTTGAATCCATGAAGGTAATCGACTTATTTTTGGAAAATTCAGAGTTGTAAAATAAATCGAGTTTATTGCTCCGAAGTCATACCAATATCTGATCTCCTGGGGAGACGAATCTTGTATGAAATTAATTCGGGGGTATATTCCCGAGAAACCATATATCGGTTTGGCATTGTTTTGAGAGAAAATAAATCTCTCATTATCTATTCCTATTTTTTCATATCAATCGTATTTTTTACAGATCCCAAAGAGATTCCCTTTTGAGGTAATTGGGGTCTGAAAGATAATCTTTCATATTTGTCTTGTACCTCAGTAGTAGCGGAGGTATTATTGCCTTTTTGGATTGTCATGGCCCAATTCCTTAGGTCATGATGACACCTATTATAACCCTCCAGTAGGTAAGCCAACCCATCAACCCGGAACTTCAAGTAATGGGTTTGAGGGAAGAAATTAAACAAGAGTGATGAATTATAAAAATAGGCAGAAAGAATAAGCAGAAGTAAACCAAAACATGATATAAACAACTAAAGATCCCTCCCAAAACCTGGAAGTCACAAGTATAGAGCTGCTGCAAAATAAAAGATGAGTACAAGTTCCGAAAATGGATTGAAAATATATATAACAACTGACTAGTCTCAAAATGTAAAAGATGGGCCATCCATACTGAAGAAGACATGAATGATCCAAAAATGCCAAGTGCTCACCCTAGTCTCTGAAGTTGACTGCAACAGACTCGATCTATCCACGGTGATAGCTGGTGCTCGTCCTGCATCACGAAAGTAGATGCAGAATATAGTATGAGTACCAAGACAACAGGAACCCAGTAAGCATCATAGGCCGACTGAGAAGAAAAGGTAAAAAATAATATGAAAAAGAGGAATAGCCTAAATAGTAGTCAACATAAGCATCAAAAGGGGGAAAGAGTACTACCTATGAGAACTACAACTAACTATACCCAACTGGGACCCCATAAGCCCAGCCAAAACACTCGTGCGCAAGTTAAATAAAAACTCCGATGAACCCCCATAAGCCTGCCAAGTACACAGAATAGCTACAACTACCATGGCTAGGAGCCAAGAATCTGCGATGTTAGGAGCCGAAGTACTATATCATTTACAAATCCAGGATCTTCAAGAGTCAATCAATCTAGTGGTGACTTAGGGGTCGAGGCCGGGATTGGGACCTAGATGCTCACCCGAATGTTCAAAGTGTCTAAGGCCGGGACTGGGTACCCAGATGCTTGCCATAATACATAAGTGCGATTGAGGTCGAGACTGGGTACCTGGATGCTCTCCGTAATATGTCGGTATGATCGAGGCCGAGACTGGGTATCTAGACGCTCGTCATACTAGCAAGCCGGTAGAGGCTGGGGCTGAGTACCTGGATGCTCCCTGTTAATTCAGAACGGATGTCGGGATTTGGTACCCAGATGCTCACAGATAATTTATCCCATGATGCCAAACATTCTACTTCCTAACTAGAATAAAACAGTACCGAAAATCTTTTTCCAAATGACTCAACCGATATGCCGCCAAAACTGGAACCGGAGCCAAGGTCAACGATCACGAAATCTAGTATTGTCGACACATCACAAAAGTTATGATTATATCTATTTATGGATAAGGATATTTTTAAGAGCAAGGGTAATGTCTAACTAAGGCCAATTTACAAGCACTAGCCCGCTACACCATTCTACAAAGATCTAAGTCCATCAAAGCGATGCCGGGGCATCTAAAGCAAGTTTACATCCTATACTAAGGTCAACATACTCCACAGTATCAAAAATATGCTCATTCAACTCTCCTTATAATACTAACAAATAATGACAAGATACACATGCTTTTAAATATCCGAAAAACCCAATAACAAGCCTAAAACATGATTTCTAACACCTAAAATATACAATCAAACTACCCAACCCAAATTCCAACTATTTCAACATGCTTTCACATATTCCATCTTAATCTAAAGAAAGGTAAAACCATAGCCTACCTGTAGGCTAAATACGCGAGCTTCAAATCACTATGCTGGAGCTTTTTCCTTTCGAACGGCCTTGGAATGCTGCCACGCTATCAAAAACAGAACCACAACATCGATACGGTCATTTAGACACTAATTTCATAATTTTTGGAGACAGATCATTTTTGGGATCTAAAATGGGAATTGTGGGATCCGCATATGGAATTCTAGATTTGACCCCAAAAACAGGTTCCAAAAGTCACCCCGAGTTCACAAATCATATGTATAACATAATTTGGGGTGGTAAACTATGCGGGATGAGCATTCAACCAAAACTCATAAATTCCGACTAAAGGATCAAAAATGGCAGCATCAAAATCAGCAAATTCTAAATAAACGAGACTCTTTCAACCCAAAAAAATTGACAATGACTGTAATGACCTTGAGGGTGATTTTTGAAAATTTGTACAAAACACGCGTGAACAGTAACACCTTTAAACCTTTGTATCTTGAGTCCCTGACCGAGGCAGTTTTCCGGCAGGGTAGTGGATACATTGTGATCCCAACCTTTGTATCTTAAGTCCCTGACCGAGGCAGTTTTCCGGCAGGGTAGTGGATGCATTGTGATCCCAACCTTTGTATCTTGAGTCCCTGACCGAGGCAGTTTTCCAGCAGAGTAGTGGATACATTGTGATCCCAACCTTTGTATCTTGAGTCCCTGACCGAGGCAGTTTTCCGGCAGGGTAGTGGATGCATTGTGATACCTTGACCACGAGGAGGTGGCAAGGATAATGAGATATTGTGATTGAGGTATATGGTCTGCGAGACCCCCATGGGTCCTGCTTGGTAGCACAGCTCGGCAGGTGTATATGACAGGCTGTGCGATAGTCTTGATTCCACCGTACCACCACATCATTGCATCATCATATTGCATTACATTGCATTGATATTTGTGCTGCTTGAATTATTTGATTAATTATGATTATGAGCTGTTATTATGGGTTTACTTCACTCGTGCCACTATATATATAAAATGGCGGCACCGATGCCGAAGTGGGACTTTTCTATATGCATGGAAGCGTTCCTTAGTTTATTTCATAGGTTTGATTAATTTCTTATACTCAGTCAGCTAAAACCTACTGAGTACATGTGAATTGTACTCACCCCTACTTCTGTGTCCCTTTTTGATGCAGATACTAGTCGGGGTACCCCACGTGGCAGTTAATATTCTAGCGGATTGTGTATTCTCAGATTAGTGGTGAAGTCCTAGAATTCAAATCGTCACTAGTCTATCTTTATTTTTCAGTCTTTTGTATCATTCAGAGACTTATGTTGTATCTTCAGATTCGAACCTTGTATTAGATGCTCTTTATACTTATGACACCAGGTTTTGGGATAATTTCTTTATTTTTTTTTCTTTTTATTTAAATCGTAGCATCACTTTCCACTTTGGGAGTCTTGTATGAGTTTTATTTTTAGGGTTACACATCAGATTGGGTTTTGAGATGTGTGCCATCATGACCTCAGTTTTTGGGTCGTGACAATGACGATCCTTGCGAAAACCCCACAATAACCTCAAGAATCACTCAACATGGAGTTATATTGACCAAGATACACTCTTCCAAAATTCAACAAAATTTCATTTCGAAAAAGACTGAATCAGCAACTAAAAATGCATTTTTACCTCAAACGAAGCCTTCCCTTACATTTCTAAGATCACCAAAAGATTTCTCATGAAATTATATTGAATTTAGACCCTTGAATCACCAAAATCAGATTTATATAGGTCAAGAAATAATTTCTCAAAGTTCTTCAAAAACTCAATCCGAAAATGGACACTGCTGCAAATAAAATCACAATTTTTACCTGAATCAAATGTTCCAAATCCGTTTCCAATTCTCTAATGCATTCTCCACGAAAAATCTCACAAGTTTATCTTTTGAATCACCCAATTTGGAGCCCTAATGCTCAAGTAATGGGGTTTTGAAGTTGGAGGAAATATCCCAAAAACAAGGGCTACTTTGGAAAATCCAAAATCTCTGATGGGGTGCTCGGAGTTCGTTCGGAATCCGATAAAAATAAACCAGATATGCTACCCCACTAAATTCGATGTTCTAGACTCAATAGGTCATTCAAAATTCCATACGAGATTATTTTAATAGAAAGTGGGTCCCACACCCAAGAGCCATTTTAAATCACATTCTACAATGGGCCTCGAGATTAGACCGGAAGCCTCGAAAAGCAAATGAAGGGTCATTATAGACCAAAATTGAGATTCCGTAACTAACTGCGCTGTCAGAATTTTCATTCAAGCACATTTTCCAAGAATGTTGACCAAAGTCAACCATAGGCAAACTTTTAAAGTCAAAAGCGCCAAATGGCCCCAAACTCGTATTGATTGCCTCGATAGTCATTCCAACAAGCCTAATTTGGTCATTCCAGAGCTGATGGAATCATCAAAATTTGAATTCGAGATCTCGTTGACCCAAAACTCAAAAAGTCGCAACTAAACCAACTTAGGCCTTCAAAATACCAAAATGGACTCGGGACCTCTAAAAATTTGACCAATACTTCTTCTAGACCAAAAACCATCTCCCGAATCCAGCGAAGTTGTCGAAATTCCATTTTGAGCATCGAAACTCTAAAAGTTGACCAAAGTCAAACCTTGGCTTAAAGTTCCTCAAATTCTCAACTTAAGACCTCAAATCTTCGTTACAACTCCAAAACGGATTTCGTAAAGTCTCCCAAGCCAATTTCGACATTTCAGAGCTGCTGGAATCGACGAAATTCCGTTTTGAGACTTGTAGCTCTGATTGACCCCAAATACCACTTTTTAATACCTAAAACTTATGAAAACTCAAAATTTCCAAAGACTTAACTTTTCATAAAATTTTCTAAATCAACACTCGGTAACAATCAGAAACTACTCGGGGCATCTAAAAGGAGGGGTAAAATGGTCATTTTATAAAAATTCCAAAAATGACCTTCAGGGTCATTACAACATCCACTACTAAAAAAACTTTCATTCGCGAAAGTAAGGACAAGAGTATACCTGGAGGGTCAAATAAGCTGGGAAACTACTCCCGCATCTCCTGCTCGGTCTCCCATGTAGCCTCCTCGATCGGACGATGGCGCCACTGGACCTTAATCATAGGGATGGACTTAGAATGAAGTTGGAGAACATCTCTGGCTAGAATAGCAACCGACTCCTTAACAAAAGTAAAATGATCATCCAACTCAACAAATTCATACTGAAGCACGTGAGACTCATCTAGAATATACCAACGCAGCATAGAAATATGAAAAATAGGTTGTATAGCTGAAACTGCTAGTGACAAAGCCAACTCATAAGCAACCTATCCAACTTTCATAAGAATCTCAAATGGCCCGATATACCTGGGGCTAAGCTTACCCCGCCTGCTGAATCTCATCACGCCCTTCAAGGGAGACACCCACAAGAATACCTGATCTCCTACCTCAAAGCGCAAGGGTTGACTCCTGCGATCAGCATAACTATGGTGCCTACTCTGAACTGTCCTCAGCCTATTCTAAATAACCCAAACTCTGGCTATGACATCCCCAAGTAAATCGGTACTATATGGCCCAAACTTTGAAGACTCAAACCAACCAACTGGAGTGAGACAATGCCTACCATATAAGGCTTCAAACGGGGCCATCTGAATACTAGAGTGGTAGCTGTTGTTGTAAGCAAACTCTGCCAAAGCTAAGTACTGCTCCCAATGACCCTTGAACTCTAATACACAAGCTCGCAGCATATCCTTCATAACCTGAATAGTATGCTCTGACTGGCCATTAGTCTGTGGATGAAATGTCGTACTAAGATCAACCCAGGTGCCCAACTCTCTCTAAAAGGCCCTCCAGAAACTGGAAGTAAATTGAGATCCTCTATCTGATATAATGGATATCGGTACCCCGTACAGATGGACCACCTCCTTAATATAGATTCGGAGCTAGACGATCTGCAGTAAAAGTGGACCGTACTAGCAAGAAATGCGTTGACTTGGTCAATCGATCAATGATGACCCAAATACTATCATTACCTCTAGATGTTCGAGGCAATCCCATCACGAAGTCCATGGTAATCTATTCCTATTTCCACTCAGGAATGGGTAATCTCTGAAACACTCTACTAGGCCGCTGATGCTCGGCCTTAACCTGCTGGCAACTTAAACAATGGGATACATAATTAGCTATATCCCTCTTTATACCACACCACCAGTAATGCTATGTCAAATCCTGATATATCTTTGCGGTGCCCGAATGGATAGAATATCTGGAATTGTGGGCCTCATGAAGGATCAACTGAATGAAGTCTCCAATTCTGGGAACACAAAGATGACCATCGAACCACAGTATGCTATCCGAATCTATAGAAGTCTAGCCACTCTCGCCTCGTAATACTAACTCTCAAAGCTCTACCAATGCTCTATCCTCAAACTGTCGGCCACGAATCTAGTCTAGTAGAGATGATCGAGCTCCCACAAAAGTCAAAATTGGTCCGAAATCTGAGATTTCCAACCTGACCATACGATTAGCTAAATACTAGATGTCCAAGGCTAGGGGTCGCTCTGCAGTAGATAAGTAAGCTAAACTACCCATACTCTCCGTCTTTCGGCTCAAGGCGTCCGCTACTATATTTGCCTTGCCTAGGTGGTAGAGGATAGATATGTCATAATCAGCCAATAGCTCAATCCAATGCTGCTGTCTAGAATTAAGATCCTTTTGACTCATAATATATTGTAAGCTGCAGTGATTTGTATATATCTTGCAATGGACTCTGTATAAGTAGTGCCTCCATATCTTGAGCGTGAAAACTACTGCCGCCAGCTCCAGGTCATGGGTGGGGTAGTTGCGCTCGTGCACTCTCAATTATCTGGAAGCATAAGCAATAACTCGGCCACACTACATCAGTACATACCTAAGACCTATAGCAGAAGCGTCACAATATACCAAAAAAATCTCTCCCTCAACTGATAGAGTCAAAATATGAGCGGTGGTAAGCAACTTCTTAAGTTTCCGAAAGCTCGACTCACTTCTCGGACCACACAAAGGAAACATCCTGGCAGGGCAAATGGGTCAATGGGGCTGCAATGGTAGAGAAACCCTCAATGAATCGTCTATAATACCCAACCAACTAATCCAATGAAACTCCGAATCTCTGTAATAGATGTAGGCCTAGCCCAACCACGAATAGCCTCAATCTTCGCTGGATCCACTCTAATACCCTCTTTGGACACCACGTGTCCCAAAAATGCCACAGACTCTAACCAAAACTCGCACTTTGATATTTAGCATAAAGCTACTAATCTCTCAAAGTCTGGAGCACAACCCTCAAGTGTTGCGCGTGCTCCTTCCTACTCCGCGAGTATACCAGTATGTCATCGATGAATATAATCATGAAGGAGTTAAGATAAGGCCTGAATACTCGAGTCATAAGGTCCATAAAAGCTGTGGGGGTATAGATATCATAAGGAACTCATAGTGGCCATAGCGAGTACGGAAAAAAGTCTTAGGAATGTCGGCTGCCCTAATCCGCAACTAGTGGTAGCCAGACCTCAAGTCAATCTTAGAAAACACGGTCTCACCCTGAAGCTGATTGAATAGATCATTGATACGAGGCATGGGGTAACAATTTTTCACCGTCACCTTGTTCAACTGCCTGTAATCAACACACATCCGCATAGTTCCATCCTTCTTCTTAACAAACAAGACGGGCGCACCCATAGTGACACACTTGGGCGAATAAATCCCTTACCTAGAAGATTCTCAAGCTGCACGCTGAGCTCCTTGAGCTTTACAGGAGCCATACGATAAGGTGGTATAGAAATAGGCTTAGTTCTCGGCTCTAAATCTATAACAAAGTCAATATCTCTCTCTGAGGGTAGACCAGGTAAGTTAGTGGGAAAGACATCGGTATACTCCCTAACCACAAGGAATAAATCAATAGTAAGGGCCTCGCTGGACACATCACGGACATATGTTATATAAGCCAAACACCTAGATGCAACTAGCCTTTGGCCCACATAAAGGATATGATCCCAGTCGGTGAGCGACTATAAATACCCTGCCATAAGATTGGGGGAATACCAGGAATGATTAATGTAACGGTCTTGGCATAACAATCCAAAACCAAATAATGGGGGGATAGCCAATCCATGCCCAGAATAACATCGAAGTCTAGTATATCAAGTAAAATAAGATCTGCCTGAGTCTCATGCCCCTGAATAGTCACCGCACAGGATCTACAAACCTGATCCACTACTAAAGAATCCCCTACCGGGGTCAAAATATGTAACAGGACCTCAACTGACTCATATGGAATAACCAGACGTGCAGCAAAATATATAGACACATAGGAATACGTGGAACCTGGATCAAATAAAGCTGAAGCAGTCTGTTGACAAATAAGGATAGTACTTGTGATAATATCATCTGATACCTCAACCTCTGTCATCGCTGGAGCAGCATAGAAGTGGACCTGTCGACCTCCCCCATGGACATTCGCCCTACCACCTGACCTGCCTCCCCGGGACCTCCCTAAACACCCTGATGACTATTGCCGCAGCCATGACCTTGATCTATACCTCTTGGTAGAAGTGGTGCTACTACTAATGGTCTAGCCGAATTGGGACATTCCCTAGCCCAGTGCTCCAGTGAGCCATAATCGAAGCATCCTGAAGCTGAGCGACCCGTGATAACTCATCCGCAGTAGGAAGAAAGCGGACCTGATCCCCTCAAGCTCTGCCCTGCGGTGGAACCCTCCGAATGAGGCTGACTACCCTTAACTGTTGGTAGGGCAACCTGAATCGGCCGGCTGGACTGACCCTACTGGTACCTATTCTGCTGGAACCACTGGCGGGGCCTGTCATAACTATCATGGCCTTTAGAATAGGATCCACTGTAGCTATCCTGATGCTTGAGTCTCTTATCACTGCCCTCTTGGGCCTGACGGTGAATAATCTTGATCGTGCGGGTATGATCCACCACATCCAGAAAAGAGCGACCTGCAGAAACAAGGTGCTCAGTCCCCACTCTCAAGTAAGGTCTTAATCCGCGCACAAAACATCATACCCTCTCCTCCTCAATGGGTAGAATTATAGTGGCATGTCAGGAAAGCTGATAAAATCTAGCCTCGTACTCTGCAATTGTCATGTGGCCCTACTCCAACCAAGTAAATTAATACCGAAGTCGGTCCTAAACACTCCTAGGGATGTATCGAGCCAAGTAAGCCTTTGAAACTGGGCCCATGTCAATAGTGGTGACCCAGCTGGTCTGGACTGCAAATAAGAGCACCACAACTGTTTGGTTGCCCCTCTGAGCTAGTGAGCAGTGAAGTCGGCGCCTCTGAACTCCATAAGACCCAAGGAATGGAGCTTCTCTTGACACGTAGTCAAGAACTCCATGGCATCCTCGCCAATGGCTCTAGAAAATGTCGGGGGTGACAGCCTCTGAAATACCCAACATCTTCTGATCCTATAATGATATCATACCTCCGAAATTACTAACGGGGGTGCAACAAATAGTGAAGGCAGCTGAACCTCAGGTGCTTGATGGACGGGCGGATCCCGTAGTGCTGGTATACCTGCTATTGGGGTCGGGGCCTATGGTACAACCCCAATAGCTGTGAGGAGCTGCACAATCACTGCCTGTAGTGCTGGGGTCATAATTGGTGCAGTTGGAGGCTGTGCGAGTGGTGGTGGTCCCTCTGACTGAGTATGAATATAAGCGTCCTGATGCTCCTCTACCAGCTCCGGCTCTATCTTCGGGTCGGGAGCTGGTGCTGCTCCCCTACCTATCCTAGAAGGACGACCTCTAGGCATGCCAGTCCTTGGTGCATTATCACGACCGGTGGTACCGCGCGTACGAACCATCCCTGTGAAAGAGTGGAACAAATGAGATTTCACAAAATCAATAAGACACAACACTGCACAAAATAATACAACATAGAGAATGTTCCTAATAACATCCTGTAGCCTCCCGAAGATAAGTTACGGACGTCTCCGCACCCATCCGCGAGACTCTACTAGATGTTAACTCTGTACAAGTGAGACTAATGAACCTAGGGCTCCGATACCAACTTGTCACGACCCAATTCCTTAGGTTATGATGACACCTACTATAACCCTTTAGTAGGTAAGCCAACCCGTCAACCTGAAACTTCAAGTAATGGGTTTGAGGGCAGAAACTAAACAAGAGTGACGAATTATAAAGATAGGCAGAAAGAATAAGCAGAAGTAACCAAAATATGATATAAACAACTAAAGATCCCTCATAAAACCTAGAAGTCACAAGTACAGAGTTGCTACAAAATAAAAGACGAGTACAAGTTTCGAAAGTGGACCGAAAATATATATAACAGCTGATTAGTTTCAAAAGGCAAAAGACGAGCCATCCATACTGAAGGAGATAGGAATGATCCAAAAATGCCAAGTGCTCACCCTAGTCTTCGAATCTGGCTGCAACAGGCTCGATCTATCCACGACGGTAGCTGGTGCTCGGTCCTGCATTACAAAAGTAGATGTAGAATATAGTATGAGTACCAAGACAACAGGTACCTAGTAGGCATCATAGGCCGACTGAGCAAAAATGGTAAAAAAAATATAAAAAAGAGGAATAGCTTAAATAGTAGTTAACATAAGCATCAAAAGAGGGAAAGAGTACTATCTATGAGAACTACAACTAACTATACCCAATGGGCCCAATAAGCCCAGCCGGGACACTCATGCGCAAGTTAAATAAAAATCCGGATGAAGCCCCATAAGCCCGCCAAGTACACAGAATAGCTACAACTATTAAGGCTAGGAACCAAGAATCTGCGATGTACCATTTCCAAATCCAGGATCTCCAAAAGTCAATCGATCTAGTGGTGACTTAGGGGTCAAGGCCAGAACTGGGACCCAGATACTCACCTGAATGTTTAGAGTGGCCAAGGCCGGGACTGGGTACCCGGATAGTTGCCATAATACATAAGAGCAGTCGAGGCCGGGACTGGGTACCCGGATGTTCTACATAATACATTGGTATGATCGAGGCCGAGACTGGGTATCCAAATGCTTGTCATACTAGCAAGCCGATAGAGGCCGGGGCTGAGTACCCGAATGCTCCTCGTTAATTCAAAACGGAGGTTGGGACTTGATACCCAGATGCTCACAGATAATTTATCCCATGATTCCAAACATTCTACTTCCCAACTAGAATAAAATAGTACTAAAAATCTTTTTCCAAATGAGTCAACCGATATGCTACCAAAACTGGAACCGGAGCCAAAGTCAACGATCATGAAATCTAGTATTGTCGACACATCACAAAAGTCACGATTATATCTATTTATGGATGAGGATATTTTTAAGATCAAGGGTAATGCCTAACTAAGGCCAAACTACCAGGCACTAGCCCACTACATTGTTCTACAAGGATCTAAGTCCACCAGAGCGATGCCGGGGCATCTAAAGCAAGGTTACATCCTATACTAAGGTCAACATACTCCACAGTATCAACAACATGCTCATTCAACTCTTCTTATAATACTAACAAATAACGACAAGATACACATGTTTTTAAATATCCGAAAAACCTAATAACAAGCCTAAATCATGATTTCTAACACCTAAAATATACAATCAAACTACCCAACCCAAATTCCAACTATTTCAACATGCTTTCACACATTCCAGCTTAATCTAAAGAAAGGTAAAACCATAGCCTACCTATAGGCTAAAAATGAGAGCTTTAAATTACTGTGCTGGAGCTTTTCCCTTTCGAGTGGCCTCAGAACGCTGCCACGCTGTCAAAAACAGAACCACAACGTCGATATGATCGTTTAGATACTAATTTCATAATTTTTAGAGATGGACCAATTTCGGGATCTAAAATGGGAATTGTGGGACCCGCATATGGAATTTCAGATTTGACCCCCAAAACAGATTCCAAAAGTCACCCCGAGCTCACAAATCATATTTATAACATAATTTGCGGTGGAAAACTACGCGGGACAAGCATGCAACCAAAACTCATAAATTCCGACTAAAGGACCAAAAATGGCAGCATCAAAGTCAACAAATTCTGAACAAACAAGAAAATTTTTAATAAAAGTTATTGAATTATAAGAAATTTTTTCGTGTGAACAAAAGTTATTGAATTATCAATTACTCAATCTTCTTGTCTTCATTCAAAATCTCTTGCAATATCTGATCAAATAAATAGATTATTACACACATACAAAAAATATATGAATATTTATTTTAATAAAATAATAATATAAAAATAATAACGAAAGTTAGCATTTAAAAAGATAAAATGCTTGACTAAACTTTTCGATAAAAGATTATCAAAAAACGAACAAACAAAATAAGAACAAAACAAATTACTTACTTCAATTCAAACTTGTATATAATAACAAAAACATTAACTTGTAGTGCGATTATCGCTCATCTGCATATAAAATTTAAAATATTAAAACATACAGAGTTTTTAGAAAATGAAGAATATGAAGAATGCAGTAAATATACAAATCAATAAAATTAATGATCAATAACAAACAAGAGAAGGAAGCTTAATATTATATATAATTGTAGGAGTATGTATACAAAAGGTTAAGAAGCTAGAACTCTATTCTAACTCAAATTTTATTTAAATTCAAATTCAAATATTATATTAATTTTTTTAATGAAAGATTTTTTTAACTACTCTTCTTTATCCTTAATTTTTAAAATAAAATGCATATTTTTTCTTATAAGCTAAAATTTGAAATCAGTATAATAATTGTATGTTTTCCCCTATGTCCACCCCCCCTTTTTTCTCATTTATTTTCTTTTCTTTATTCTTTCTATTTTGTTTATTTGTTAGTTATCTTTTTTATTTATTATTATTATTATTATTATTATTATTATTATTATTATTGTTGTTGTTATTATTATTATTGTTGTTGTTGTTATTGTTGTTGTTGTTGTTGTTGTTGTTGTTGTTGTTGTTGCTACTGTTATAACTATTTATTTATTGATTATCATTATTACTATCATTATTTTTTTAATTTTATTTGATATAATATCCATTTTCTAAAAGAAGATCTTTTTGTTACTCTTTCTTATCATTGATTTATTAAATGCAACGATAGTTTTCTTATACGTTAAATATTTAAATTGAGAGAAATATTTGTAATTAATAAGATATCCCCTCCCACTCCCCTACGTATTCTCTTTTCTCTCAATTGTCTTTTCTTTTATTTGTTATTTTTCTATACCCACCCACCCCTGTACGTTTTCTCATTTATCTTCTTTCTTTATCCTTTTATTTATTTATTTATTTATTATTATTATTATTATTATTATTATCATTATTATTTCTACTATTACTATTACTATAATTATTATTATTGAGATTACTCCTGCTAATATTACTATTGATATTAATTATTATTATTTTATTATTATTATTATTATTATTATTATTATTATTATTATTATTATTAAAGATACACAATCATATCTTTAGTTATACTTTATATTTTTATCTTTTAATTTAATATATATTTGTTATTTTTCTAAAATAAGATTACCCCCCCCCCTCCCCACTACTACTAGTATTACTACTATTATTATTATTATTGAGATTACTCCCGCTAATATTACTATTGATATTACTTTATTATTATTATTATTATTATTATTATTATTATTATTATTATTATTATTATTATTATTATTAAAGATACACAATCATACTTTTAGTTATATTTTTATAATTTTATCTTTTAATTTAATATTTAAATTAAATATATTTAAATTTATTTTATAATATCTGAAAATGATAAGTTTATTAAATAGTAAGAGTTCATTTAGAACTCTTCAACCACAAATTTCTACTTTTAAGCTAATTTGTAATCTGATAATCTTTTTTCTGAAAATTTAATATTTTTAAATTCAAATACTTTCATTTTTTCAATTAAAAACTTTTACTACAATATTTATTAACTTTATCTTAAAATTGTCAAGTGGCTTTTTCATAGCTTGCCACTTGGTTTAACCAATTGCAAACTACTCTCCTTTATAATCTATCTAGATATAGATAACTAAAATCACTTCCTTACTCCCCCCCCCCCCTCTCCCTCTCCCTCCCCCCTACCCCTTTCTGCCTGCTTTTGTTTTCTATCTATTTTTTCTCTTTCTCTTTTTCTTTTTCCTTCTCCCTTTCTTTAAATTAATAATTAATTATCCTAATTTAAATAGTACTGAAATATTTGAAATTCACATATAATACTTATAATATATTTTTATTAAATATATTTTAATTATATATTCACCACATTTATTGAAAGATGCTTATAATATGTATCATAAATTAATTTCAAAATATATTATAATTATTGTTTATTTTTTCTCTTATTAATGGTGCTAAAATATATTATTGTATTATAAATATTTTAGTTATATATATTCACCACGTGCATTGAAATATGTCTATAATATGTATAATATATTGAATTCAAAATCTATTATGATTATTTTTTTATTTTATTTATTGTGTTAGAAATATATTATATTTATTTGTTTTCTCTCTCTTTCTCTTTCTCTTTCCCTTTCTTTTGTATCCTTCTTTTCTTTTTTTGGGCCTTCTTTTTCTCCCTCTTTCTCCCTCTTTTAAATATTAATTAATTAATTCAATACATTTCTAACAACATAAATTAATTTAAATAAAACCAAAATATTTGAAATTCACACATAATATTTATAATACATTTGTATTAACAATATTTTAATTATATATTGAGCATATTTTAATTATAATATATTAAATTCAAAATCTATTATAATTATTTTTTATTTTTCTCTTATTAGCAAAATATATTATTATATTAAAAATATTTTAGTTATATATTCAGCATGTGCATTGAAACATACATATAATATGTATAATATATTGAATTCAAAATATATTACAATTTGAATTCAATATTATATACTATTATGAGTTCAATTATTGTTATTTTAACAAATATAATCTATTTTTAACAACATAAATTAATTTGAATGGTATTGAAATGTTTGAAATTCATACATAATACTTATAATATATTTTTATTAAAAATATTTTAGTTATATATTTACCACGTGCATTGAAATATGCCTTAGTGCACCGGGCTGCCCTTTTTTTTATTGAAATATGCCTATAATATGTATAATATATTGAATTAAAAAAATATTATAGTTATTTTAAATTTTTTCTCTTATTAACAGTGCTAAAATATATTATTTTATTAAAAAATATTTTTATTATATATTCACCACGTATATTGAAATATGCATATAATATAATACATTGAATTCAAATTCTATTATAATTTTATTTTATTTTTTCTCTTATTAATAAAATATATTATTGTATTAAAAATATTTTAGTTATATATTCACCACGTGGATTGAAACATGATATATATATATATATATATATATATATATATATATATATATATATATATATATTGAATTCAAAATGTATTACAATTATTGTTTATATATATTTCCTTCATTGTATTAGAAATGCATTATATATGTATTTACATAAAAAAAAATCATATAATTTAAAAAATAGTAAAATCATCAGTTCCATAATATCCAATCCAAATTTAAGTTTAAATTAGAATAATTAATTATTATGTATTTTTTAAAAAAAAAGAGAAAGAGAAAGACAAAGAGAGAGAAAAATCGGACCAAAAAAGAGAAGAATGAGAGAGGGGGCAGGAAGAAAGAGAAAGAGAAAAAGAAAGAGAGAAAAAGGGTAAAACGGAAAGAAAAAAAAGGAAAGAGAGAGAAGGGGGAAGAAAGAGATTTTTTTTTTTACTATTTCAGATAAAAAATATACTATCATTTTCGGTAAAACTAAAACATGTACTAAAACTCGTAATTAATGTTTATATACTATATTATCTATGTAAATGACCCCATTGTTTTTTCCTTTTTTCTCTCTCTTCTTCTTTTATTCTTCTTCTTTTTAAAAAATTAATATAAATATATACTTTATGCTTTAACCTAAATATTTACTTAATATTTTAAGTTATTTAAACTAAAATAATTTTAATTTATGTTTTAATTTAAATTCAATCTTATTACATTGACTACTAATTTGATAATTTAATTAATACTCTATACCAATTATTAAAATAAAAGGATAGGGTTTATGAATATTAATACATAAAAGAAAAAAAAGGGGGGGGGGGTACGCATCCTTCATCTCCACGACGAAGAGAAGGCAACACGTACAAGGAAAAAAAAGACAAACTAGCCTCTTAGGTAAACCACTAAAAATGTCTCATGAATTGTGTATATAGATATATTTCATATTGGGTCATTATCATAGTTGTTAAATGTGAAAGTGAGAAAGCAACATGCTTGCACGATTTTTTTTTTTGGCTATTCAATTATGATTTAAGTTTTGATATATTGGTATAAGTAATTAACTAATAGGGTATTGTATTATACAAACATAATTAGATTTATGTTATTGGAGGAATTGAGACCTATCCTAGACTTGATATTTAGGATTTGATTATAGATTGAAGTGAGTTTTAGGTCTAAGCTAGACACATAATAATATGGGTGTCTACGGACTCAGTTGCTTACGAATATTGTATAATTGATAGATTGGAAATGTGAGGCTTTGAAGAAAGGAAAGACATTCGTGAATTAGCTTGCTTGGATTCGGTTCTTCGGTTAAGGTAGGTTATGGTTTATTTTATATCATAGATAAACTCTTAATAGTGATTGATATTCATTGAGTAATGTGTGAAGTTTACTACGCATTTAATTATTGTGGTTTGGATGGTTGATATGTTGTTGTGATTGGTCTGAAATCTAGAGGCCGTGAAATCCATAATCTTGAACTTGCCTTATCAAAAATGGTGCCTTGAATAAAAAAGGCTTGATGAAATATTATTAACGAAGTGGAATGTAATAATAAAGAATGATAAAGTATTTATATTTGGATCGGATGTCATGTTCTGACATGGTATATTTAGATCGGGTGTAATATTCTGACACGGTATTATTCAATCGGATGTCACATTTCGGCACGGTAATATTAAAGAAAAACAAATTAAAATGACTTAATACTACCCAATCTCCAATAACTCATTTTCCAAAAGAGTGTGATGTGGAGGCTTGAGTCCTCATGTGTGATCTTGATATTGTTGACTGGTTATGAAATTGTCCAATGTGTTGTCACTTGATCTTATTGGTTGCCACCTGTTAAGTGCTATGGTTGATTTTACGCTATTACTTTATGCATATTGATTTCTATTTTGAGTCGACCGATGATACCTACTCAGTACATGTTGTCCTGTACTGACCCCTACTTGTATCTTTTTTATTTTATTTTGTGAGGGTGCAGTGAGTGTTCCACCAACTTTAACTCGACCTCAGCTCTAGTCAATCTCCAGTTCATCGGATTGCAGGGTGAGCTATCCTTCTAGCTGGTTATGGAATCTCTTGTCATGGCATGGTGTTCTTAGTTTTCGGACACATTATGTTATTTATTTATTTGGTGTTTGATAATTCGAGACTTAGTTTTAGAATTTAGATGTCCTTTATGTGATGACTTTCAGGTTTTGGGAAAACGTATTTAATTGAGCTTCCATGTTATTGTCATATTTATTAGTTATGGTTTATATCATTGGTTATCCCACCTAGGAGGTTAAGTATGGGTGCCACTCATGGCCCATTTTGGGTCGTGAAAGTCTAGCCTAGTGTCATGGACTTAGACTTCAACTAAGACCACCGTGCAACACTTGACAACTTACTCACGAATCTTTCATGATCTTGCAACCTCAAGTAAGCCTTTAAGACTAGATCGCTAAGGTAATGCTAGATTGTAAGAAAGACAAGAGAGTTTTTATGAAGAAGGCTTTTATATTGCTTTGGAACAATGCTTGATTGCTTGATGATCTTCTATAAATGAATGCCCCCTCTATTTATACTACTCTTAAGGGGCCTAAGTGTAAATAAAATTTACTATACAAGTCCTTCTGTATTTACAAAGAAGTCCCTACTCTAGAACTCTCCACACACTCTAGAGAATTCCAAATCTTTCAAGACTTTTCTACAAGTTTCTACAAGAATCTAGAGTCTTCCACTAACCTCTCCAAGACTCTAGGTTCTTCTACCTTCTTCAAGAATTCTGTCGGACATTCTAGAGCCTTCTGTTAACCTCTTCAAGACTCTATATCTTTCCTCCATCTTTATGATTAAGTGACGGGTCATGACACTCTCCCCTACCTAATATGGCGATGACCTCGGCGCACTGCTGCTACAAAAGCCTTCGAACTTAGTCTTGAAACTTCCACAAGTCTTCATGCTATTTTTATGTGTCCTCTTCTAGAGATTGTCCCTTCTAGTGGACAAGGAAAATGGCAGTGGCCTGTTATCCCTATTACTGCTTGGTTCAGTCAACACTGGCCTCCGTTCTTTTTGGCACTTTAGAGGCAAGTGTCTTGGCAACTTCTTCGGTATCACACCCTTCTTCATGCAAGGTGGCAATGCCTCTCTAGCACTATTGTCTTCACTCAAACTCGCAATGGTATCTATAAACATCGGTACTCCCTTCTCTAGGACTTTCTCAAGCTGGTAGGCCGAAAGTTGGGTTGGTCCTTCTGTCTTCGGCACTTTGACTAGGGGCACCATACACGATTCCTCTTGCTCTATAACCATGAGTTATTGGAGGTAGGGGTCAAATCGCTGGAAGAACTCCTGCCCAAGGATGATATCAAAGATATCTAAGGGAGCAATGATAAAGTTGGTCTTACAACGCCACTTGCCTAATATGATGTCTACTCCTTGAGAGACTGCGCACACCGGTGTTAGGGGTGCATTAACCATCCTGAGGCGGGCGTCACTTGGACTGTAACTTAGCCCCAAATTCATAGCTACTGACTTGGTCATTATGTTGGCCTCTAAACCTGTGTCAACCATTGCACGAGCGGGTCATCCATTGATCATGATGTGTACATATTGTGCGCTGTACTCCTTCGGCTTTCCTGATTGCTTTGAAATAGCTCCGCATAGTCCAATTAGGCCCAATTACGTATGTCTGAACCTTGGTCTTGACCTTATGCATCTTTCCCCTTCCATTCCCATAAGATGGCACCAAGGTTCTTCAGTTCAGGACACCTTGCATAGCCATGCGGCCTTCCGCATATGTAGCATCCATTCCCCTTCACATTCTGTGCCTTTCTGTTGGCATCGCCTCGTCGTACAGCCTTCTTACCATCGGACTTATGGTTGTCATGGTTTTTGGGATGAGGTTGTTTCTCTTCACAATCTCCCCCACCTTGGTCATGACTACCTCTCGTCTCGTCTCCTCTTCCTCGGTCATGCTTGTCATGCCTGAAGTCTATCAAAGCTTCGGAGTGTGTGATGGCCTCATCGATGTGCTGACTTGGTGATGCTCCAACTCCGTCTTGGCCCAACTCTATAGTCCATCCATGAAGTGGAAGAGCATGTCTTCATCCGTGAGGTTGGGAATCTGATGCATGAGAGTAGTGAACTCCTTCACATAGATCCGTATGCTACCCGTTTGCTTCAATTCCCGAAACTTACGTTTGGCCTCATGGATGACATTATTGGGGAAAAAGGCCTTCTTGAACTCATTCTGGAACTGCTCCCAGGTGTGGATGGTGCATAGACCCTTCTTGATCTCGGACTCCTTGTGCTTCCACCACAACATGGCCATCTCTGAGAGGTATAGCACGGCCGTGTTGATCTTCATCTTGTCATTCCTCACTTTGTTACACTGGAAGTAATTCT